>NC_057794.1:536646655-536666466 GCF_018294505.1 Triticum aestivum
GACCCATTTCCTTTACTTTTTTCTGTCAGCAAAACATTCGCTAGAGAGGTGGGATTCGAACACGGGACTTCCTTTGTTCAGCGTGAATGCAGCGACCAACCAGCCACCCTCATCTAATGTGACTGGTTCCATCGTTTCTTTCTATAATCTTCTATCTTCTTACTTCTTTTCTTCTGTACGTTTTTCTTTCGTCTTTTCTTTTCTTTCTTTTTTCTCTGTACCTTTTCTCAAAAAATGCGTGAACTTATTTTTTTCGAAAGTCGGAGAATGTTCTCCAAATTCGTGATTTTCTTTTAAAATCAATGAACTGTTTCCAATTTTCATGAACTTTTCTGATGAACTATTTTTCAACATAAATTCAATATCTTTTTCAATTCGGTGAACTTTTTTCAAAATCAATGAACTTTTTCAAAATGATGAACTTTTTTCGAAAATCATGAACTTTTTTCAAATCGATGAATGCTTTTTTCAAAATCGATGAACCTTTTCCCGAATTTTTGAACTTTTTTAAAGCGATGAACCATTTTTCCTAATTTGTGAACTTTTTCTGAAAACCAATTAACATTTTTTAGAATTTTGAACTTTTTTGGAAAATCTATGAACTTTTTTTTCAAACTCGATGAACCCTTTTTCAAAATCAATGTTTTTTTTAAATTCGTGATTTCATTTCTACTTCTTTGAACTTTCACATTTTGTTCACATTTTCTTAAAAGAAATCCAAGTTTTGTGCAATAAAAAGCGCGCCTACAATTATTCTTAAGTAGCCCGCGCTTACCTTTTTCAGTAATGGGTAACAGCTCTAGTGGTTAGGCACTGTTCATTCGAGGTGAAAGGTGCGAGCTCGAATCCTTGCTTGTTCGATTTCTTGCTGTTTTCTTCCCGCAATTAATTCAATTTTTTTTCGTTGCACTGCGTGGTCGTGGGCCGGCCCACGCCAGCGAGCGCGTGAGCGCCGGTTTCGTTCCGCGGCGCGTAACGCGCCAGTTAGGAGCTACCCCCTCAACCTTAATGTACGTAAGTGAAACGCTTGTGGATGGGCTGCAGTTAGTGCGGCCCTTTTTTTTAAATGTAAATGTTCTGTAAATTATAATCACAGTAATACAAATAAAGTGCAACTATTCATGCATTATAAATGTTTCATTATACATGAAACTAAAATAAATAAATAACTTTAATAACATGAAAAATTATATGCATATTTAATAATTCATAAGTATATTGTTTAAGAAAATGTTTGAATAATTTAAAAAATATTTGTAAGGTAAAATTTAAAATATTTATATGAACATTAACTCGTGGATTATATTTACAGTATATAAAATTTATGAATATAAACCACAAGTGAAATTATACACCAATGAATATTCATGAATATTTAGTAAATGTAGTTATCCATAATTTTGCATAATTCAAATGTAGGCCATATGCGTACAAAAATGTTTGTATTCCTTCAAAAAATTATGTCCGCTATAGTTCAAACGTGCTTTAAGCACAAAAAAAATCCGCTATAGTTCTCAGACTTGATTTCCAAAAGGTTTTTGACTCGGTGTCCTGGTTGGCTCTGCCAGCCATCATGCATGCTGGGCTTCTTTGGATCACAGGATTAGAAAACAAAGGAATTCAAAAAACACAGGAATTTGACGGGATTGTAGGTGCAAAACAGAGGATTACAAAATAGAGGAAAACTACAAGAATGGTCATTTGGATGGAACACAGGAAAAGTGCCTCGATCCTATGCGAATCAGTGTAAAAAAGAGGTTATAGTGGATGTTGAAATTCCTATAGGATTGAGGTGTAGGAATGCATCTATAGGAATTTTGAAGGTGTGGTTCCTTTGATCCAAAGGGCTTCTTTAGGAAAAAATCCAATGGATTGGAATCCTCCAATATTCCTATGAAAATCCTTCAATCCAAAGAGGCCTTAAAGGTTTTCCCGTGGTCTACTATGACTGAATCCAAAACATGAACCTTTCAAGCTTGCGGTTATTCAAATGGGAAACCAGGTCCATGGATTAACTGCAAAACAGGTCTGCGCCATGAAGATTCGCTGCCCCCCCTATCTATTTATAATTGTTGCTGGCGTCTTGCGTTGCAACGATTGCTTCTTCTAGCTTCTTCCGATGGCCTGCTAACACACCCTATCAATACGCAGAAGATACGCTGATCATTCTTCAGTTAGATTCTGAAAAGCTTCAGACGCTCAAGTCTATCCTGCTCCAATTCTCGTAGGCAACAGGTCTGCTTATTAATTTTCACAAAAGCACTTTTGCTCCTATCCACATTGAACTGGAGACCGCCAAGGATTAAGCTGATATCTTTGGCCTAGTGGCGGACCCAGGAAAACGGCAGGCCCCAGGCCAGCTTCGAAGCACTGTAGCTAAGTGTTGTGTTGTAGTTATAATCAATGAAGGGACTCGCCGTCACGCCACACGCAGCCGCCCGGGCTGCCTGAGGCCTAAATCCGCCTGTCTTTGGGTGTACTATTGCCTCCTTCCCCAGTCATACCTTGGCTTGCCTTTATCAACTCAGAAGCTTAATCTTTCAAACTTCTTTTTCATCATTGACAAGATTGACCACCATCTGGCAGGTTGGCGAGGGGTACTTTTGTCTCTCGCAGGTCGGGCTATTCTGGACTTCTGGTTCGTTTAGTTCTTAGAGTCTTGCCTATCTATGCCATGAATTCTCTGTTGCTGCCTATGAGCGTTTGTCCTCAAGATCGATAAGCACTGTAGGGCCTTTTTTTAGGCGGGTCGGGACCTAAATTCTTGCCTGCTGCTCTCACACCTAACCAAATTACATTCGAATTTCTCCTCTCAAGGCAGGTCTCAAGTCTCAACTGTCAAATATAGATGGTCCAACAGTCGGGACCTTTATGTATACCCTAGTCTCCAAGCAGACTGGAATCACTTATCTATGAGATTGTAATCTGAACTTTCTTTCCCAACCCCCAATCTACTCTGCCGTAAATGTACTCTGGTTTATTAATGCAAAGGTTCAGGCCGGCGTAAGCTCGCCGTAGCACCGTCAGAAAAAAAAAGTAGAGCTCTCTCCGATTTCATTTATCAGAAACCACAATATGTTTTACAGCTACTGGACAGGAAACAAAAGAGCCGCACCTAGATATATCCTAGATCATCTCGCGTAGGCTGATCACGATCTGGAAGAGCCACAGACCGGAGCCTCAGACCATGCATCATCAGAAGATTATGCTCAGGAAGGTATAGAAAGCAACGTTTGAGACGCTGCCTGCATCAACCACCAAACCCAGCTAATAATAACAACCAGAAAGAGCACACACAGCAGCTACTAAACCGTTTTATCGATCCCTGCTGCATCCATCTACAAAACGGGCCTTGTAATTTCAGCGTCGCGTTCAGTGCGAGTACTCGGCGGCCTCCTTGTTCCATGACAGGTACGCGGGGTCTCCGAGGGCCCTGAACAAAATCCATCCACACATTCATTTGCTGCTTTATCACACATGAATTATCTGCACATAAACATGTCAGATGCTAGTATTTACCTTGGCTTGACGACGTAGAGGACGACGAAGCCCATGGCGAGGAGGAGGCAGATGCCGCCGACGGCCACGTAGGCGACGCCGATGAAGTTGTTCTTCCCCCCGATCCACGACGCCGTCGACAGCACCACCGCCTTGGTGCCCCCGAAGCTGTACGTGTTGTAGTTGTTCTGGATCACCACCGTGATCTCGTCGCTCGCCATGATGTCCGCCTCGATCCGCCCGTACAGCTTCCGGAACGTCGGCAGCGCCGCCGTCCGCATCCACACGATCAGGTCCTCCTGCTCGCTCAGCTGCTCAAAACCACAAACAAGGCAACGCAGCCGGATCAAGTTCAGAAGGAAATGTTGCATCACAGACACTTGGTCACATACAGGTAGCTTGTCGTTGAGGTTGCCGCCGCCGATGAGGCCGCCCTTCTGGAAGTTGACGGGGAAGACGTTGCTGCCGAACTTGCTGTTCTTGTCGCTGGCCCAGGCGATGTCCTTCTTGTTCACCGTCACCGACTTCTTGTTGACGGAGAAGGCGTAGGTGTCGTTGAAGAGGCTCCAGGCGATGAGGCCGCAGGGCACGATGAGGGAGCCGTCGCCGGTGGTGGCCTCCGGGTCGCAGGCCTTGGCCACCGCCTTGGGGTCCTTGTAGTCCTTGTCGCGCAGCTGCTGGTCGCTCCGGCTCTGCACGTACCGCCGGTGGTTCTGGTAGAAGTTCTCCAGCTGGTAGTAGACGTGTATGGGTCCCTTCATCGGCTTCGGCACCTGAACACAAAGATGCCATGTTGTCTTCTGAAGTGTGAGTGTAACCAGCAAAGTTCAGACGCATTTCTGAATAAGAAGATGTCTCTCTGAATCTCACCGTGATCTTTCTGGTGCACGCCTTGTTGGCCTCGGAGTCCTGGATGAACCCGATCTTGTCGCTGGCGGTAACGCACTCCTCGTCATATCGATCTACCAGTTCAACAATCTGCATTTCGCAATAGTGGCAAATTAGGGAACAGCAAAGATGAAATGCATTTTGTTCATGTAGCACTGCAACTGCACTAGTCTGAATTCTTCACCTCCTGCGACGCCGACAGCGACGCGAGCCCTATCGGGACGAAGATGATGCCGATGAGCGAGAAGGCGCCGATGACCTATCAATCAACCGACGGATTCATGTTACATTCAGGTTGACAAAGACGTAACCCTGGATCGATGTTACATTTGCAATTATCACAAGAGAAACGAATGGAGTAATGATTAAATCGTACGATTCCTGGAGTTAGCAACGGCTTGCATGCCGGGAGCTCCTGCTGCGTGAATTTAGAATCTGCCAAAACGGAACGGGAATTCAATCAGTCACAGGAACACACGCACCTGCATCTTTTTCTCTCTCAACAAAATAGGGAAATCAAAGAATGCGGCACAATCATGCATAGTGACATACACTTGGGCTTGTTGGCCGAGGCCGCGCTCTCCGACCCTGACACACTCATCTGCGCACAGAAGAAAACCAACCAGATCCATCGGCCGGCGGCCACGATGAGTAAGTAGTATCCAACGGAATCACGCGTTTATGCCGGCCCTGATCGGGGGCCGGACGAGAAGGAGATCGCATCGTACATACCAAACCAATTACCTGATCGACGGCGGGCAGAGCGACGCGCGCGCAGGTGAGGCGAGTCCGGTCGTGATCGCCTCCCGCGGGACGGCCGGAGGAGGAGGGGGTTCCGATCGGTCGTCGTCTTCGTGTGGTTTGGCTGGTTGCGGGGGGTGGGTGGCTGGTTGGTTACCTCGTACGCGTCCGTCCGTCCGCCCGTCCCAGTCGGCGTCGTGGGAGCTGGCTCGAATGGCGGAACGGAACTTGAGACCTCCCCGCGCGCTAGCCGCCCGCCACGTCGCGCGGGCCTCCGCCGTCTACGTCCGCGCACCGGACTGCGCGGCTGTTGCGCCTTGCGCGGATGCTATTTTTGCCTCGTGCATGCGACGGACGGGGAAAGAGACGAACGAGCCTGCTGCTGTCTGTGCGCGGCTTTCTCTGCTGCATGATGCATGACAGCACCGCGAGCGGCGACGCTCTGGAAAATAATGTCCTGAGTTACGACACGCGCGCGGTCACGGCGGCCGGCGCTGGTGCGCGGCGAGCAGGCGTGACGGCGACACGCCGGACGGGGATGGCCGTGTTTGTATTGATGCCCCGCAGCCGTCCTGCTCCGGCGACTCGGGAGAGCCGTTCGCCGCAAGCAGACGGTGGAGCGATCGAGGTGCATGCATACGCCAAGGTTCAGAACCCAACAAACCAAGATTTTCGCGCGTCGATTTGCAGCATGCGTAACAAACTAACAGCACAAAAGATGCTTTCATACATGTTGAACCTACCTAGCCGTCCAATGTTTTACGCATTTGTTGATTTGAGCCCTGTGGTACACCTTTGCCATTCGATCTCTTTGGACCCATGTCACTACTGGAACCGCTGACTACGCCGAGTGCCAGCAAAGGGCTTAAAACCCTCGGCAAAGGCTTTATCGAGAGTTGCATTCAGCAAAGGCCACCCGGCATACACCTCCCAGTCAAACATGAACTTACCGAGAGTTGAACACGGGCAGTCGGCAAAGAGTTTGCCAACATACACCTTTCAGGCAAACAGGAATTTACCGAGAGTTAGAACACGGGCACTCGGCAGAGAGTTTGCCGAGAGTCAAACAGTGCCTCTCGGCAAAATAAAGTGACTTCACGGATGGCAGGTGAGGGCGGTGGTTGCCACGTGCCGTCAATTTGCCGAGAGCGGCCCTCAACAAAGTTGGTCAGTAGGAAATAAACACGTGTCAAGCACCTGACATGTGGGGCTCGCGGAATAGGCCGAGCGCCATCTTTGCCAAGAGCTGCCCTTGGCAAAGAGAGCCAATAGAAAAAGAGCCACGTGTCCAGCTCCTGACATATGGGGCCCGGCAGTCTGGTGAGGGGGTTGCCGGGCATGGGGAAGACAAAGGGATCCGTCGCGGCCGACCGTAGACTAATGCAGTGTATCCATGTCATGAAAGTGGGGCTCCGCGCGACAGTATGTGCACATAGTTTTACCTTTTTAGTTAAAATATGTTCAAAATGTAAACGTATTCGTTCGGTTTGCATAGAATCCGTCATGTTTATATGAAATCCGGCCGTGTTTACTCAAATTTCGTCCGTTAGTTCGAAATGTTGTTAAAATATCTACGGTTATTGTTGGACGACGGCTTCCCACATCCATGTTTTCGGACGGATGCAGAAGGAAATTTACGGGTTGCTATTAAAGATGCCCTTTAGCACTGTCGTGTTGCACAGATGCACGACGCAAAAAAAAAAAAAATTTGCTCCGCCTCGTGCTGGCGACGGGAATGCGACGAGCCGGTGTGGCCTTTCTAATCTCTGCATGATGCATGACAGCAACGAATACAGCACCGCGACGCCGACGCTCTTTGAATAATAATGTCCCAACACGTCCACCGCGGCGCGCGGCGAGCGACGGCGACTGACCGGACGGCGATGGCCGTGTTTGTATCGTACCGATGCCCCACCGCCGTCCGACTCCGGCGTCTCGGGAGAGCCGTTCGCCGCTAACTGACAGCAGAGGTGCATAATAACAACACAGAAGATGCTTTCATGTTGAACCTGCCTAGCCGTCCAATGTTGTACGCAGTCGTATTCGTCGATTTGAACCCTGTGGTGCACCTTTAGCATTCGATCTCTCCGGGCTCACGCGTCGGAGGCACATCAGCAACGGCTTCCCGTGCTCTGCTTTGGCATATTCTGCGCGAGGCTGATTGGGTCGTCCTGGTAAAACTTTGCACCCAATCGACAAGTTTAAAAATGCATGGCTACGATCTACGAACTTTGCCCTGAATAGTTCCGCCCTTTTGCAAATCCATCATGGGTTTAAAAAAACAATCCATGCATCATGGCCGGCCGCGATGATAACCTAGCTAGAAATCAAAGCTTCAGGTAGTTTAACAACCCTATTCAGAAGCCACGAATATGCCGTAATCCCTTCTCCACGACCAAACTAGCAAGCTAGCCTAGCCTAGTCGACCTCAGTCGATCGGCCGCATGATGAAGACACGAGCGAGCGAGCACATGGGAACGAAAAAGGCACAGATGTCCTGCAACTGCAATGCGTTCTCGAGTCAGATTTTGGCTTCGCTTTCGCTCTTGGCCGTCCGTCCAGAAAGGGTGCCTGCGTCTCGATCGATTCCTTGGGTTTTTGCTCGCTAACCATTGGTTAACATGCCCACATTCCGATGCCAAACAGCTTGGCTATCTCTATTGATTTTGAAGCTAGCTATAGCTAGGTCAAGAACGCTACTCTACCTGAGAGTTCATATACTTAATCGGTGCTACCAATAAAGCCTACGAATCGACTCCGGTGTAGCATATACTTAAATCGATGATTCGCGCAGTTAGTTAGTTAAGCAGAGAAGACGCTTTATGCTGCCAAATGTAGTCTCTCGATCAAAACTCTCGGTGTAAAAACAAACCCATAGTAATCAGTTACTCCTTCATGCTAATCCCCGGGTTAATTTGGACATTGAAAATACATTAGTCAACTGGTTGACAAGTTCTTGATCATACGTGGCATATAACACACATGCATGTCATCTCTACGAACGTACATGGAGCACTAATAAAATGGCATTTCGGCAGCAGGCAGGGCGATTTCTCCACATGACATGGAGCAAAGCCATACTATATTTGCAAGGAAGGAACTTACTCATTGACTATCGCTTTAACAAAACATGGAATAAAACTAGACTGCTACTTGCGCCGTTCCAGAGAAAACAAAGGTGTTTTCTCCGGCCGGCCGCCGGCAGTTGGTCACAAAGAATTCTGCACACGGGGAGCTTAACTGGAATCATTCGCGGGCTTCACTATATATATCGGGCGAGAGCGCGCCTCTGTTCCCATCAGCTCCGGAGCAAGTCATCTTTGGCCAAGGCAGGCAGGCAGCGTAGCTACTAGCTAGCCAAGCACCAACCCCATTTCTCCAACGCACACGAGCTCCATTTCTTTCCTCGGTTCGTGTCATCGTGTCCAGTACAGAAGCAGAGCATCGTCGTCCTACGTCCTCGGCATGGGTTCTCCTACCCGCACTCGCCCAAGCAGCAGCAGCAACAAGAGGGGCGGCGCTCCGTCGTCGCGGCTCGTGTGGGCGTGCCTCGCCGTGCTGCTGCTGGTCCTGCTCCGCTGCTCGCCGTGCCAAGGCCGCAAGCTGCCGGAGGCGGAGCAGAGCGGCGAGGTGATGCACTTCGAAGGTGGGCTGCTGCTCAAAGTGTCTCCGAGCCCTGGCGGCGGCAAGGTGGCATCGGTGGCGGCGCCGCCGAGAGGCTTCTCGAGGGCCGCCCGGTCGATGCGGTCCGTGCCCAGCCCCGGCGTCGGGCATTAACTGGGATTGCTTGGTCCTTCGCCGGTTCAAGTTTTGCATCTTTGCAGTGCTCTCTGCCGCTGCGTCGTCGTCGTCGTCTTCGTCGCTTTGTTCATCGGCTTGAACCATTTCACTGTGTGTATAGGGCGTGTATGAATGAATGGTCCTTCGAACGGGGAGGGAAGGGTCTCGCGTGTGTTTGTGCATGTATTGTAAGCAGCTGCGTGATGCACCCTGAGTTTTAACGAGGTCGACTGATTCAAGGAGATTTCAGTGTCAGCTGCATGAGCCAAGTGTTCCGTGCCATTCTGTTGCTTACTCTAGTGCATTGCCGTCTTCTTCTTTTTTTCAAGGACACGTGGCGTATCGAGATTATAGATAGAAGATGCCAAGATGGCGAGTTATTACAACGTTACAACAACCGAACCCACGGTTGCACGAGCCCGAGACCGCATGTTGACTACTCGCTATCGCTCACTCTATCTATCCTGACTGTGAGCGATCTTGCCTCCCACAACAGTGGCGCAATCTTGCCGGGATGACTAGTACTCTCTCTGTTCCTAAATATCAAACCTTTAAAGATCTCAATACAGAAGCAAAATGAGTGAATCGACAAGTTTATATAATTAAGTAAAAAAGGAAAGAATTTCCTAAAAAAAGGAAGGAAAACTTTGGTCATTGCCTGGCCACAAGAGAGTGCCTACTTTGCTTACGTTTGGTAGGACACTTTGAAAGGTACTAGTAGTCGCACGTGGGGCGCATAGTTTCTCACTAACATGTGCAACTAAAGGGAAAGAATTTCAACGAAATTTCAATTTAATTTCCGATATTTCATATATTTCGGCGGGGTCCGAAATACTTGTAACCCTCAAATTTGGAGAAAGATTCAATCTAAAATTGAGATTAGGTTAACCGATGATTCGTGCGGTTTGTTTTAGTTAAGCAGAGAATACGCTTTATGCTGCCAAATGTAGTCTGTCGAAACTAAGCAGTAGTCAGTTACCCCTACATGCTAATCCCCGGGTTAATTTGGAGGACACAGAAAATGCATTAGTCAGCTGGTTGACAAGTTCTTGATCATAATAAGGTCAGAACTAGTTATTAACTCACAGAAGCACTAATAAAATGGCATTTCGGCAGCAGGCACATGACGTGGAGCAAAGTTATGAACTATGTATACAAGGAACTCATTGACTATCGCTTTAACAAGACATGGAATAAAACTAGACTGCTACTTGCGCCGTTCCTCGCCGGCCGCCGGCAGTTGGTCACGAAGAATTCTCCACACGGGAGCTTACTCCAACTGGAATCATTCGCGGGTTTCGCTATATATATATCGAGCGAGAGCGCGCCTCTCTTCCCCATCGGCTCCAGAACCAAATCATCCTTTTGCCAAGGCAGGCAGCATAGCTACTAGCTAGCCAACCCAAGCACCATTTCTCCAACACGAGCTCCGTTCCTTCCTTCAGCTCTGCCCCGGCCCCGAGCACATACAGAAGCAGAGCAGCGTCGTATTACGGTTTCATCATTCATGGGTTCTCCTACTCGTACCAGCAGTAGCAAGAGGGCCGCGTGGCCGTTCCTCGCCGTGCTGCTGCTGCTGGTGGTCCTGCTCCGCTGCTCGCCGTGCCAAGGCCGCAAGATGCTGCTGGCGGAGGAGCAGGGCGGCGGCGAGGTGATGCACTTCGAAGGCGGCCTGGTGCTCAGGGTGTCGCCGAGCCCCCATGGCGACGCCGACGACAACGATGGCGGCAAGGTGGCATCGGCGCCGAGCGGGTTCTCTAGGGCCGCGCGGTCGATGCGGTCCGTGCCCAGCCCCGGCGTCGGGCATTAACCAGGCTCGGCTCTTTCTTCCCCCGTCTCCTTCCAGAGAAGATAAGTTTGCCATGTTTACAGGGATCGGAGCTCTGCTTGTGCGTCGCCGTCGTCGTCGCCGCCGCTTTGTTTGTTCCTCGGCTTCAACTTTTTGGCTTTCAGATACTGTCCTAGTAACTAGTATAGAGCTTGAATGAATGAACTGTCCTTCGAACGGGGAAGGGCCTCGCGATTGTTTGTGCATGTACTGTAACCAGCTGCCTGATGCACCCTGAATTTTAACGAGGTCGGGTGATTCAAGCAAATTTCAGTGTCAACGCCACTCATGTCAGCCGCATACTCTACTGCTTTGTCGTCCTCTCGATGATGTTTTCGACACATGTGTCCAACCTTGCCGTAATCTTTGCAGAATAACTCTTTTTTTGCGGGAATCTTTGCAGAATAACTTGCACGTACTATATTAATAATTAGGGGGAAAATGAAAGAGAAGAGATGTCTTCTACCCCCCAAGACAACGGGTGCACACACGCATGGACCGTTGCACTTTCGTCGTCGCCCGGACATATGGGCCCCGGACACATGTATACTATCACATGATAAATAATGTGTTAGGGCAACTCCGTCGCGGTTCACCATAAATGTCCATAGACAGAAATAGGGGCGGCCTTCATCCAATTGGATCAAATTTAAACGAATATTTAACAAAAAAATGGACGAAATTCTTGCAGACAAGGCTATATTTATTAATTCTGGTATATTTTACAACCAAAAGTATGAAATTTCACAAAGTTTCACTTAAACCAAACGAATATTTAAAAAATAGTCTATAACCTACACAAGTTAACAGTCGGTGACCTAGTAAGCATGGCCTTGGTAGCCGCTGGCAACTCCAGCGGCGAAAAGGCCAGTCAAGATCGGCCGCCGCTGTGCGCTCGTGGCGCAGCCGCGCGGCTTCCTCCTCCTGGCGCAAAGCCTTGGCCTCCTCCAGTCAGATTCTGGCCTCCCTTTGGCTCTTCGCCGTCCGTCCAGAAAGGTGTCTGCATCTCGGCCGATTCCTCGGGTTTTTGCTCGCTAACCATTGGCTGACATGCCCACATTCCGATGCGAAGTAGCCTGGGTATTTCCATTAGTTTTCAAGCTAGCTAGGTCAAGAACGCTACTCTACCTGGGAGTCCCTATACTTAGTCAGTGCTACTAAGGCCTATGGCTCCGGTGTTGCATATAATTAACTCAATGATTCGTGCAGTTGGTTAGTTAAGCAGAGGAGACGCTTTATGCTGCCAAATGTAGTCTCTCAAAATTCTCCGTGTAGTAAAAAAACAGTAATCTGTTGCTCCTACGCACTAATCCTCCGGTTAATTTGGACACAGAAAATACAACAAGTCAGCTGGTTGACAAGTTCTTGATCATAAGGCCAGAACCAGTTAAGTAACTAATCCATGCATGTCATCGCCGGCGCATAGTAACAAAATGCCATTTCGGCGGCAGGACAGCCTTTTCTCCACACTAGTAAGCTGGCACAACACACGTCTAACAAAGTAGAAAACGATTTTCTCATTCATCTAATTATGACTTATGAAGCAATAAATAACATCATATATTAATTTCTGGATGCAAGATTTAAGTAAATAATTGCAGAGAAAATATTTAGGCAAGATTTTGGAACCTCTCGACTTGCAAATTGCAATGCACAGACAAGCATTTTTTTCGAGGAAACAAAAACAAGCATCTAACCGTTGTACTCCCTCCGTTCGTTTTTATAAGGCGTTTTGGAGAACTGATTTTAAACTATTTAGAGCATGTTTTGAGCAGGCTTAAATGTCTTATATAAGTGAACATAGGGAGTAATAAATAACTGGTAACCCAAAAATCTACTGTAGTTATGTCACAGCGTACTGGTTTTCTTATTCCATTATGGCAATTTCGGAGGTGGCTCTATGCTTTATCTACCCCCTACACAAATGAGTCGTATTCATCTCATGCATCAGATACAATTATATTCTTGTGAAGCGAGTTGATTATACAAGTATAATGTGTTGTTTCATCGCAGAAAAAACACAATATTCCATTCATGAAATCCTTGAGTATGCACGCACAAAAAAAATCAACTATACCCATATTACATCGCAAAAACAAGTATTTTAGTATTACAGCTTAAAGAAAATACATTTGTATTCCATCGCAAGCAAGGATATGTCAGTCGAAGTTAGTTTTACAGCCAGACCCATACAGGTAGATTTTGTCTAATAGAGGGGAAAAGGGAGGCCCAAAACCTCAGCCCCCCACCATGCATCCGGAACAACTATAACAAAATCATATCTTGAATGTGGTGTCATTGACTTAATGTTCCAATTTTTCCTAACGCCATACGAGGTGAGTCCATGAAAATGCTTTTTCTCCTCCTTTGAAACCTGATCGCCATCCACCAGTCATAGATGGGAGCGATGTTCTAGGAACTGGGGGAGACAACACCTGGTATCATGACCAAAAGGCCACCCTGGCCATACTTGCCTCGCAAAGCTGGCCGTCTCTTCACAAGAGCCACACGTCGGGCAAATCTCACTGCCTGGCCATCTCTAGCGCAACAGCTTATTGGCCATGAGGATGTGGCCATGCCAAACCAACCAGGATGAGGACCTCACTTTGTTATATATATGCAACCTAATACATAGCTCGAGGAAACAGAGCTTGCGTTCTTCAGTCAGGCTGCATTTACTCGCCTGTGGAAACAGAGCTTTAGTTTTTCTTATAGCCACTGAAGTCTGATATCTGCACACAACAATCTCCACATGATCAAGTTTGCTGAAACAAATTATCTCTGCGCACAACATTGCTAGTGTGATAAAATTTGCAACGTAAACTTATAAGTGCAAGGTCATATAAACAATCGAGTTTATCTTGTTAATCCTTTGGAACCAAAAGTAGCAATTGCAAAATGATGGTCTAAATTGACATTCATCAGCCTACATGCTTTATTTTGCCCTCTTTTAACTATATTTTGCCCTCTTCTAAAACAACATACCCCTCCCTCTTGTGTACTCGACGGAGGAATACAATTATGATGTACACAGATGCTTATTATGACCGATCCCTCTCTATGCACCTTAGTTTATATTCAGTCTCAAGCTGGCCAACACGAATCTACAATAAAAGTGACTGCAGTTACTTCTTCGGCTACTCGGCATGATGCTGCGGCTCAAGTCATCATACTGGAAAAAACATGGTCGCCTCCTCATTTCATCGCATAATGCTACCAGTAGGCTGAAGTCATGATGCTAGAAAATACATGGTTGCCTCATCTCATCAGATAATGCTACTGGTATTAAAGCAATTAACTCCCAAGACTCAAGTATGAATCCACACAAATGGCAATTGAGACCCACTATCAGTTTCATTCGCCAGAAGGGATACATGAGCGATGCTATCTTCAGACGTATTTTTGGAAATCAATACAAGAAAGCGCACAACTTAGCTAGGAACACTTTCTTCCAGATCCTTCTCTATTTCTTGTATGAATTATTGTGATGTTTCTTGCCCATTCAATCATGTTTTTAGCAGTGACATGTACTCAAATGTAATATGTTGCTCACAAGAAATGTCCCTCGAGGGAGCTTTTCCTTGAAAAAACATTGCAAACGATAATCTTTTTCTGCCAATCTTATTGGAAAACATAATCATGATATGCAAACGGCAACTTATAGGGAGCGAGAACAGATACCTAGGACTTTTAGTTGTGGAAGTAAGCAACGGTGGTGGTGGCTCCCACGTCCTCGGAGGCAGTGAAACAAGGACTCCGAAATTTCCTTGTTCATTGTTCAAGGGCTGCTTGGAAGGGAGGTAATTTAAAAATTAGTCAACAATAATACTTGGGATGTTTGATTCATATCAACTCATATTGCACAACAAAAAATTGCAATGAAAAACAGAGAACAAGAAAATGAGTATTCTTATTGTGGTATCTAGAAACTTGTTCTCCCAGTGGAAAACCTGCATGCATCGAAATATAGGACATCGTGGTGAACGATTTGAATAATATTCTTATTGTAGTATAGTGAGAGCAGAACATAGGGCACAAACCTATAGGGTTGGAATTTTGCATTGCAGAGACTACATGTGCTTATACAAGTTCTTAAACCTCCTAGAAAAAGGTACTTGCATTGGGCAATGTATCTTTAATTATGACGTTTGAAGTTTGATCACTGCCCGTATTCTCGCTTTAACCACCCACGGAGCAGGAAGAGGTTCCTGCATCGTGCACCGAAATAATCTAAACATTTATGGAAGGAAAAGTGGTCTGATTTTACATAACAGATGGAGTCAAATAGTGTCTCCAGCCAGATTAGTAGCAGTTTACTGATTCACTTCTATGTAGAAGTTATGTCTTGTATGAGCAGATTGGGGTGGGTAATGGGTCCCAGAAATTTCAACACTACATCTAAGTGATACGAAATTAACTCATTAAATAACTATTGTTCCCAATCATGCACAAGAAAACGGTCACAAATGACATACGCGAATGTAATCATCATTCCCACGGTCCCACCTCGTCCTGATTGCCAGTAACAATATTATGCAAAGAAAATTTGCATGAAGCAACAAAACAATTGATGTTTCTGATGGAACTCAGGCTGCAAGTGGACGCGGGCTGTCCGCGGTGCCCACGTCCAAGCCCACATAATTTACGATCGTGGACACCCACGGTTAGAGCACCGAGAGATGTGGGATTATGTGGGATGTCCCGCGGCGCCCACATCAAACCCACATCCCTTTTGAGTCGAACGTCAGTCGTGCGGATTAGCCCGATTATGACATGCTGCCATGGCCGCGGCGCCGCCGTGTACCTTCCCCATGGCCGCCCAGCGCCGCTGTCCCACTCCGCCATGGACGCCGTAATGTCGTCGTCAACCTCCGCCATGTACAGGTGCAGTTCAGTCTTCTTCTTCCCCTCTCTCATCTGTGATTTATTTCCTATCGACTACTACATCTTCAGCCAATTTCCTCTAAATTGTTCAGAGCAAAGCCGATTCATTCTACCCTGTTGAATCACGTATCATCTGTGGCCTGATAATGCGAGTCAGCGGTTGTGGTATCTTCCCTCCCCATCCAATCCTCCTTGATTTCTTCTTCTCTCAAGAACGCCATGAAGAAGCTCGCTGCTTCAAGGAACATCAGCTGCAAGCAAGCAGATTGCACCCTGCTCACCTCTTATTTTGATCTTATAACAGTGGCACTTCTAAAATCATTTTCGATGTGATTCTTCTACTGAAGCGACGCCCGCCGAACCACTGAGCTGCAACTTCGTAGAGGCAGAGGATTACCCCTCCCAGATAAACAAAAGTACTACAAAAAAGATATAATTTGCAGTGTCAACTCTGAAGATTCTCCACCTGATATAATGAAGCCTGAACTTCTCTGCTCCTTCCATGTCCATTGCAAAACAGAAAATATAAGCTTGAGCCTGTGATTTACATAGGGATTACGTGGGATGTGGGATGCCCACTTATCCCGTGAAAAATTATGTGGACATATGCTGGATTCCCACTAATACTACGGGGCAGATGTGGGCGTGTTTGCGGGCTCCTGCGGAACATCCCACTTGCAGCCTGAGATCGAACGCAACATATGTATCCCCTCGTCCAAGCACGGCCATCTTGAACCACAAGGATGTGCAGATTCACAATTCTCCAATCCAATGGCAAACACAGAAGCTAATCAAAATCAGCAGCAGTCGCGGTCACCACTCTCACGGCATTCCACGCACGCGGCATGAACAGCACGCGTCGAACACCTTGCCGCATATGCAATCAAAGGACGCAAGAGGGAAAACAGGCGAACCGGGAGCGGAGCTGCCCTCACCTCGGGGTCCTCGAGAGGCTGCGCGCCCGAGACCTCGTTGGCCGTTGCCTGAGACCTCGTTGGCCGTTGGCGCCCGGAACCAGTCGACGGTCAGCACGGTCCGAATCAGGCGCTGCCTGGCCTCCCGGTGCTCCTCGTCCTCGTAGTCGATGTTGTCCTCCTCGTCCTCCGACTCGAAGCTGCCGCCCCGACGGCCGCGGGCCCCCCTGCCCTGCGGCCCTCCAGCTTGTCGTCATCCTCCTCTCCCGCGGACACCCACCGCCACTCCATGGATGGCGCCTTCCGCATGCCAGCCGCCATTCCCGAGCTGTGGCCTCGATCAGATCGAGAGACGAGAGGACGGGGCAAGGCCAGGGAAATCCTCCCGCCAAGCTGAGCGGCTGCGGAGGATGATTGGATCGGCGGGCGGCGAACGGCGTGGGAGGCGGCCCGTCCGTGCTGTGGCGAACGGCTGGCGTCTGTTGGGAGGAGGAGGGGGAGTGGGCGAAAGTCGTGCGGGCGTGGTGCGCAGCGGTTTTTTTTTCTGAACGGCGGACAGGGTTAGTGATCGACGGATTACCGGCTTAATTCGGTGGCTTATAGCGTTAAACATGAAAAGATTAGGAGCCATTAGATCTTGCTAATGAATGGATCTGATTGTTTGGTTCTCCGCCCTCTCTTTCTTTTATAGGGGTAGTATAGATGACATGCATGGAGCAAAGCCACGCATACTCTATATTTACAAGGAAGGAACTCATTGACTATCGCTTTAACAAGACATGGAATAAACCTATAGACTACTTGCGCCGTTTCAAAAATAATAAACAAAGGCGCTCTCTTCTCTCCTGCCGGCCGCCGGCAGTTGGTCACGAAGAATTCTCCACACGGGGAGCTTAATTGGAATCATCCGCGGGCCATATATATGTATCGGGCGTGAGCAGCGTAGCCAAGCACCAGCCACATTTCTCAACACGAGCTCCAGTTCTTCCTTCAGCTCGTGTGATCGCCCCTGTACAGAAGCAGAGCAACGTCCTACCCACAGTCGCCGCGGCGGCAGCAGCAACAAAGGCGTGCTCGTGTGGGCGTTCCTCGCCGTGCTGCTGCTGGTCCTCCTGCTCGGCTGCTCGCCGTGCCAAGGCCGCAAGCTGCCGGTGACGGGCCAGGACCAGGGCGGCAAGGTGGTGCACTTCAAAGGCGGCCTGGTGCTCAGGGTGTCGCCGAGCCACGACGGCGAGGCGGCATCGGCGGTGGCGGCGGCCGCGCCGAGGGGGTTCTCGAGGGCGGCGCGGTCGATGCGGTCCGTGCCCAGCCCTGGCGTCGGGCATTAGGCTTGGCTGGCTCTTGCACGTTTTCATTGCAGAAGGGAGCTATGCTTCTGCGTCGTGCTCGCTTTGTCACTCGGCTTGAACTTTTTCGCTTCAGATAGTAGTATAGCGGAGCGTGAATGAACGGTCCTTCGATGCGGAGGGGCTGGGTGTGTTTGTGTGTGAGTGTGATGCATCCTTGATTTTAACGAGGTCGGTTGGTTGAAGGAAATTTCAGTGTCAATGTCGCCATTGCCCTCACTACCGGAACAGGGCTCTAAGCCGACAGCCAAATGTATGCCGACGGCCACCGTCGGCCTAATCCGAGCTATGCCGACAGCTAGATCCTGGCCGTCGGCATACAACCGCCGTCGGGCTATCCCCGTCTACGCCGACAGCAGCCGTCGGCACAACGCAGCCGTCGGCTTATCCCGGACTACACCTACAGCTGCCGTCGGCATATACTGGCCGTCGGCATAGATGCGGGCCCGCCGACAACGCTCATCACGGCCGGCTAACGACGTCAAATCTATGCCGACGGCCGTGACGGGTGGCCGTCGGCATAGATACGGGTGACACGTCACCGATCCAGAGCGCACCGACCAGGACCTATGCCGACGGCAGCCGTCGGCACAGGTGACACGTCATCGATCCGCGGCGCTGTCCATCTGCCCTGGCCGTAGCTATGCCGACGGCTTTGCCGTCGGCATAGTTTTTTTTCTTTTTTTCTTTTTTCCCATATAGTATTATTATTATTAAGCATACAGTATGTGTTAATAAGCATACATATAGATTGTGTTAATAAGCATACATATAGTATGTGTTAATAAGCATATAGTAAGCATACATATAGTTTTTTTTTCTTTTTCTTCACTGTTTTCTTTATTATTATTATTTAACTAACTTACATATAGTATGTGTTAATAAGCATACATACATTATTTTTCGGTTCTGTACAGAGCGGTGTGACCCCCCTCACGAACGGTGCCGCCGCCAGCCGGCAACTGGAATGGGGATAGCCGCATCGGGTCTATACGAAGGGGACTTTGCTCCAAGTGTTCATATATATCGGATGACCTACCACAACCGGATGGTGTTATGCCAGGTCCGAAGAGGCGGCACGCATCTCCGGGGTGTGGCCCCGTCACGGACGGCGCCGCCGCCGGCACCTGGAGGAGGGGAACGGACGCGTCGGGTCTACATGGAGTGGATGCATCTGTGGGTCTGGCCCGGATGATGCTCCCGGGTGTCTCTATGGGCGGACCTGACACAACCGGGTGGAGAGGTCCACTGGTCAAAGCCCGTCCGTGCAAAGTCAAAGGGCTAGATCTCGTGGTCAACCGCTCCAGGGTTAGGGGGGACGGGGGCCCTGGGGGGTAGCAATGCCACCGGAGCATCGTACCGCGCCTCATACATGTGGGGTGGTGTTGTGGCATGTCCGAAGAGGCCGCACGCGTCTCCGGTGCGTGGCCCCCTCACGGACGGCATCGCCGCCGGCACCTGGAGGGGGGAAACTACCGCATCGGGTCTACACGGAGTGGATTTAGCTGTGGGTTTGGCCCAGATGTTGCTCCCCGGTGTCCCTCTGGGCTGACCCGACACAACCGGGTGGAGAGGTCCACTGGTCAAAGCCCGTCCGTGCAAAGTCAAAGGGCTAGATCCCGTGGTCAAACGCTACAGGGTTAGGCGGGACGGGGGCCCTCGGGGGTAGCAATGCCACCGGAGCGTGTCCGGGGTGTGCCCCCCTCACGGACGGCGCCGCCGCTGGCACCTAGAGGGGGGAAATGGGTGCGTCGGGTCTACATGGAGGGGATCTTGCTGTGGGTCTGGCCCGGTTGTTGCTCCAAAGTGTTCCTATGGGCTGACCTAACACAACCGGGTGGGAAGGTCCGCTGGTCAAAGCCCGTCCGTGCAAAGTCAAAGGGCTAGATCCCGTGGTCAAACGCTACAGGGTTAGGCGGGAGGGGGGCCTGG
>NC_057794.1:536666476-536666832 GCF_018294505.1 Triticum aestivum
GGGGGTAGCAATGCCACCGAAGCATCGCACCGGACCCTCATACATGCGGGGTGGTGTGGTGAAATGTCCGAAGAGGCGGCACGCGTCTCCGGGGCGTGGCCCCCCTCACGGACGGCGCCGCCGCCGGCACCTGGAGGGGGGAAACGGACTAGTAGGGTCTACACGGAGGGGATCTTGTTGTGGGTCTGGCCCGGATGTTGCTCCCGGGTGTCTCTATGGGCGGACCTGACACAACCGGGTGGAGAGGTCCACTGGTCAAAGCCCGTCCGTGCAAAGTCAAAGGGCTAGATCCCGTAGTCAAACGCTACAGGGTTAGCCGGGACGGGGGCCCAGGGGGGTAGCAATGCCACCGGAGC
>NC_057794.1:536666842-536667794 GCF_018294505.1 Triticum aestivum
CAATGCCATCGGAGTATCGTACCGTGCCTCATACATGTGGGGTGGTGTTGTGGCATGTCCGAAGAGGCCGCACGCGTCTCCGGTGCGTGGCCCCCTCACGGACGGCGTCGCCGCCGGCACCTGGAAGGGGGAAACTACCGCATCGGGTCTACACGGAGTGGATTTAGCTGTGGGTTTGGCCCAGATGTTGCTCCCCGGTGTCCCTCTGGGCTGACCCGACACAACCGGGTGGAGAGGTCCACTGGTCAAAGCCCGTCCGTGCAAAGTCAAAGGGCTAGATCCCGTGGTCAAACGCTACAAGGTTAGGCGGGACGGGGGCCCTGGGGGGTAGCAATGCCACCGGAGCGTGTCCGGGGTGTGCCCCCCCTCACGGACGGCGCCACCGCCGGCACCTGGAGGGGGGAAACGGGTGCGTCGGGTCTACATGGAGGGGATCTTGCTGTAGGTCTAGCCCGGTTGTTGCTCCAAAGTGTTCCTATGGGCTGACCTAACACAACCGGGTGGGAAGGTCCGCTGGTTAAAGCCCGTCCGTGCAAAGTCAAAGGGCTAGATCCCGTGGTCAAACGCTACAGGGTTAGGCGGGAGGGGGGCCTGGGGGGTAGCAATGGCACCGAAGCATCGCACCGGGCCCTCATACATGCGGGGTGGTGTGGTGAAATGTCCGAAGAGGCGGCACGCGTCTCCGGGGCGTGGCCCCCCTCACGGACGGCGCCGCCGCCGGCACCTGGAGGGGGGAAACGGACGCGTAGGGTCTACACGGAGGGGATCTTGTTGTGGGTCTGGCCCGGATGTTGCTCCCGGGTGTCTCTATGGGCGGACCTGACACAACCGGGTGGAGAGGTCCACTGGTCAAAGCCCGTCCGTGCAAAGTCAAAGGGCTAGATCCCGTGGTCAAACGCTACAGGGTTAGCCGGGACGGGGGCCCTGGGGGGTAGCAATGCCACCGGAGCGT
>NC_057794.1:536667804-536668037 GCF_018294505.1 Triticum aestivum
GGAGCGTGTCCGGGGTGTGCCCCCCCTCACGGACGGCGCCGCCGCCGGCACCTGGAGGGGGGAAACGGCCGCGTCGTATCTACATGGAGGGGATCTTGCTGTGGGTCTGGCCCGGTTGTTGCTCCAAAGTGTTCCTATGGGCTGACCTAACACAACCGGGCGGGGAGGTCCGCTGGTCAAAGCCCGTCCGTGCAAAGTCAAAGGGCTAGATCCCGTGGTCAAACGCTACAGGG
>NC_057794.1:536668047-536668946 GCF_018294505.1 Triticum aestivum
GGGGTGTGCCCCCCCTCACGGACGGCGCCGCCGCCGGCACCTGGAGGGGGGAAACGGCCGCGTCGTATCTACATGGAGGGGATCTTGCTGTGGGTCTGGCCCGGTTGTTGCTCCAAAGTGTTCCTATGGGCTGACCTAACACAACCGGGTGGGAAGGTCCGCTGGTCAAAGCCCGTCCGTGCAAAGTCAAAGGGCTAGATCCCGTGGTCAAACGCTACAGGGTTAGGCGGGAGGGGGGCCTGGGGGGTAGCAATGCCACCGAAGCATCGCACCGGGCCCTCATACATGCGGGGTGGTGTGGTGAAATGTTCGAAGAGGCGGCACGCGTCTCCGGGGCGTGGCCCCCCTCACGGACGGCGCCGCCGCCGGCACCTGGAGGGGGGAAACGGACTAGTAGGGTCTACACGTGATATTTTAGAAAATTGTTGTACAATATAAAAAAAGGATCATGTAATTAAAAATAATGTTTCAAATCATTAAAGAAAATGTATGATACATTTTAAATAATGTTCATGCATGTAAAAAAAATGTATACCATGTATCATTTTTAATATAATTATATACCATGTATCATTCAAAAAAATTCAAGAACGTATATTTAAAAAAAAGAAATATACCTATGCCTACGGCTTAGCCGTCGGCATACATGCCACGTGGCATGATTAATATATGCCGACGGCTAAGCCGTCGGCATAGGTCGCCTTATCCATACCCGGGCGCTCCCCGTCCAGTCGTTTCCCGACCCCAGCTCGCCCCCGACCCCGATCCGCCGCCGCCGCATTCGGCCCCGCCGCCTGTCGCCGCCCACTCCACCCCTGCCTCCCCCATCGCCGTCTCCACCCGCCGTCGCCCCTGCCATCCCCGCCGCCGTCTCCACCTGCCGTCTCCCCGCCGTCCCC
>NC_057794.1:536670095-536671128 GCF_018294505.1 Triticum aestivum
GTCGAGTCTACACGGAGTGGATGTAGCTGTGGGCCTGGCCCGGATGTTGCTCCAAAGTGTTCCTATGGGCCGACCTAACACAACCGGGTGGAGAGGTCCACTGGTCAAAGCCCATTCGTGCAAAGTCAAAGGGCTAGATCCCGTGGTCAAACGCTACAGGGTTAGGCGGGACGGGGGCCCTGGGGGGTAGCAATGCCACCGGAGTGTCGTACCGGGCCCTCATACATGCGGGGTGGTGTTGTGGCATGTCCGAAGAGGCGGCACGCGTCTCCGGTGCGTGGCCCCCCTCACGGACGGCAATGAAACGGTGGTAGACGTTTTGCGGTAACGATGCAGCGTGAATATTATTAAATACTTGGAGCGCGATAAAATCATGGGTTTTTTACACAACGTGGGCACATGTGCTATAGGACTGATGGTAATTTTTCATAATTTTTTGTGATGGAGAAGTATCTGAACACTTCCCTCTACGCGGATTGCTCTTCGCACGTCTACGACTGTGGCCGGCGGCCTTCGGGGGGTAGCATACCGTAAAATCTTGCGTAGGCGGCCTCTCACAAGTCTGGAAGTGTTGAGGCGGTTGCAAACGCCCAGCACGCGTCTTCGGTGCGTGCCCCCCCTCACGGACGGCGCCGCCGCCGGCACCCGGAGGGGGGAAACGGACGCGTCGGGTCTACACGGAGTGGATGTAGCTGTGGGCCTGGCCCGGATGTTGCTCCCTGGTATCCCTCTGGGCCGACCCGACACAACCGGGTGGAGAGGTCCACTGGTCAAAGCCCGTCCGTGCAAAGTCAAAGGGCTAGATCCCGTGGTCAAACGCTACAGGGTTAGGCGGGACGGGGGCCCTGGGGGTAGCAATGCCACCGGAGCGTCGTACCGGGCCCTCATACATGCGGGGTGGTGTTGTGGCATGTCCGAAGAGGCAGCACGAGGTGGTGTGGCATGTCCGAAGAGGCAGCATGCGGGGTGGTGTTGTGGCCCCCCTCACGAACGGCGCCGCCGCCGGCACCCGGAGGGGGGAAACGGACGCGTC
>NC_057794.1:536671138-536672027 GCF_018294505.1 Triticum aestivum
CGTCTGGTCTACATGGAGTGGATGTAGCTGTGGGTTTGGCCCGGATGTTGTCCCCTGGTGTCCCTCTGGGCCGACCCGACACAACCGGGTGGAGAGGTCCACTGGTCAAAGCCCGTCCGTGCAAAGTCAAAGGGCTAGATCCCGTGGTCAAACGCTACAGGGTTAGCCGGGACGGGGACCCTGGGGGGGGGGTAGCAATGCCACCGGAGCGTCGTACCGGGCCCTCATACATGCGGGGTGGTGTTGTGGCAGTCCGAAGAGGCGGCACGCATCTCCGGGGTGTGGCCCCCGTCACGGACGGCGCCGCCGCCGGGACCTGGAGGGGGGAAACGGACGCGTCGGTCCCTCATTTTATATGTAAACAAAACTTTCCAATGCGTATGAAAATAATATACACTAAAAATATATTTGAAGACAGTTAATAATATTTTTTTAAAAATGTTAAACATCTATAAAAGTTGTTGCAAAAAAAAGCCACATGGCGCCTTCACCTCCCCTCTATGTGTAAAAATATAACTGATGACTATAAAAAACATTAAAAAAATAAAAAATATAAGCTATTAAAAACATTAAAAAAATAAAAAATATAACTATGCCTACGGCTAAGCCGTCGGCATAGGTGCCACGTGGCATCAGTACCTATGCCGACGGCTTAGCCGTCGGCATAGCTCGTCCTTATCCTCAGCCGGCCCATCTCCACCACTCACTCGCCCGCAAATCGACCCGCGCCTCTCGTCGCCGCCGCCGTGCGCCTCCACACCCGCGCCGCCGCCGCGTTCTCCCCCGCCCCCTGTCGCCGCCCACTCTCCTCGCCCGCGCCCCCTGCCGCCCCCACCCGCGTCCCCTGCCGCCGCCCCTTCTCGCTCTAGCCGGCGCCGCCCTCGCTCCG
>NC_057794.1:536675114-536677309 GCF_018294505.1 Triticum aestivum
GCTTATAATTCCGGGGCCTGAATATCCGGGGAAGAATTTGAGTGTGTTTATGCAGCCGTTGGTGGATGATTTGCACCATTCTTGGTACTTCCCGAGGTTGACATACGACCGACATCTGCAGAAAAATTTCTTGATGAAAGTTTGGCTACAATATTGCATGCATGACTTTCCCGGTTATGCCTTGTTCTGCGGATGGTGTACAAGTGGAAAGATGCCTTGCCCAGTGTGCATGCAGGCCTTGATTTTCATTTGGCTGAAGAAGGGTGGCAAGTATGTTGCATTTGACCTGCATCGACAGTTCCTCCCTCCAGACCATCCTGATAGGGAAGACAAGAAGAACTTCACAAAAGGCAAAGTTGTCCATGAAGTAAATGAGATTCCAACGTTTTCTGGTGAGGATGTGCTTGCTCAGCTGAAAGCTCTTAAGCCTGCCGGTGAGGGGAAAGGCAAAGGCAAAGGCAAAGGCAAAGCCACAGGCGAAGACGAGGGCGAGGGCAAAGGAAAAAGTAAAGGGAAAATTTTTGAAGGATATGGTGAGACGCACAACTGGACTCACATTACCCCCTTCACGCAGCTTCCCTATTTTAAGGACCTCAAACTTCCATACAACATAGACGTGATGCACACCGAAAAGAATGGGTATCGCTTCCATACAGAGGAGCACCAGAACAGTCGGCCTGATCCCAAAACCATAAATACCGGAGTCTTCACTGAAGGAGATAATGAAGTAGATTACTACGGAAGGGTAGGAAAAATATACGAGCTTACATTCAAACGTGGCCGCGAACACCTAAGTCTCACTGTGTTCAAATGCCGATGGTTCGACCCCAAAAAGGGTCTGAGACATACGCCTTCTATTGGTTTAGTTGAAGTTAAACCTTCAACCGTCTATGCCGGAGCTGATCTCTTTATCGCCGCTACCCAGGCCACACAAGTATATTATCTGCCTTACCCATGCCGGATGGAAGGCATGACGGATGGGCGAGTTTGGTGGATAGGTGGCTCGGCGCCGATGCAGAGTTTGCTGCCAAGAGCATCAAGGCCCGGGCTAACCGTGGAGACGACGGGACACACGGCCAAGGAAACAGGAACCACTGGGGCTTCAAGGCCATGAAGGTATATCTATGTGCATGATGCATTTTTGTTCTTCTTTACGTCATGTTCTTATGTATGGCTGACTTCTATTTGACGTTGTAGGAGGACAAGTTGAAGAGGCCGCTCTCAGACATGGAGTCGTGGAAGCTGGCCCGCGAGCGGAGTCATCGCAAGGAGGGAGAGAGCCAATACTACGGCAAGACCGAGGAGCACCTGGGGTCTTACATTCATCACTATCAGGAGTTGCATCCGGATGTTCCTGTTGCTGAGGTCGCCCAGTCTCAGATCGACGACACGGCGGTGGTGGCCATCCAGGGGAAGAAGAATGGCCGGTATCCGTGTTTCGATGGCTTGATCACTCCTTCGATCTCGTACACACGGCTTCGGGCTAGCAACCCGAGCCAGTTAGAGAGTACGGGGCGTTCACAGACTCCCTTAGCCCGCCAGCATGCTGTAAGTACTTCCTCCTTATCTTTTTTTATCTTGCATTCTCAGTTTATTTTCAGCATTGCTCACTTAGAAACAACCTAAATTATGTAGGCATATAAGGAGTTTGTCGAGCATAGGAATCTCGAGGTGCGGGAGTACTTGAAACGAGTGAAGGCAAATGATGATTACAACCGTCAGATGATGACGGTTAGTTTTGCCCTCTTAAAACCAACCTAAATTTTTGCACTTTCATTCCTTCTGATCTTCTAGTTTGCTTGTTTAACTAACATTCAGGCTATGTTGGCGTCTTGGACTAACCGCACGGATCCACCACAAATGGGACCCCCACCACCACCTGCAGGAGAACCCCCACACGTGCCCACGTTCGATGAATGGGTGGCACTAGGCAGTGATGGTTCGGTTAGTACATTTGCCTAACTACTAGCAAACTAGTTCTCGTTCATGAAACACTATCATATCATATTTACCGTTAGAATCTTTTTTGAAACATGTAGGGGACCGGTGGCTCGACTCCTGCTCCGTCGACCCCAGTCACTCCGATCTGGCAGAGTGGTGGTGGTCGCGATGACGGTTTTGGCGGAGGTGGTGCTTTTGACGGAGGTGGTGGTGGTTATGGCGGAGGTGGTGGTGGTTATGGCGGAGGTGGTGGT
>NC_057794.1:536678286-536682928 GCF_018294505.1 Triticum aestivum
TGAAATCTATGCCGACGACCTAGCCGTCGGCATACCTGCTCCATGTGTCGTCTCCTGTATCGCGCCACGTGTCGTCTCCTGAATAGCGCTGTTGACGGCGCCGTCCGTTGCCGTCAGACGGAAAACAACGCCGACGGCTAAACTATGCCGACGGCTAACCCACGGCCGTCGGCATACGCACCTATGCCGACGGCTATACTACGCCGACGGTCTGACACATCTACGCTGACGTGATCTACGCCGACGGGGCTATGCCGACGGCAGCCGTAGGCATAGATCTATGCCGACGGGAAAGGACCTATGCCGACGGCCTTGGGCCGTAGGCATAGCCCGCGAGTCCGGTAGTGCCTGTCACTCATGTGTCAGCTGCATGAGCCAAGTTCCTGTTCCGTGGCATTCTGTTGCATGCTCTACTGCTCTGTCGTCTTCTCAATGATGTCTTCCGCACATGTGTCCAACCTTGGCGTAGTCTTTGTAAGTATACTCCCTTTATCCTGAAATACTTATCGAATAAATGAATAAAAATGAATGCACTTAATACTAAAATAATAATGTATTTAGATCTTACATATGTCTACATATATCTATTTCTTCGACAAGTATTTTCAGACGGGGGAGTGTTAATTAAGAAAAATTGAAAGAAAAGAGATGTCTTCCTAGCCCCGAAGACAACGGGTGCACACACGCATAGTTGCACTTTTGTCGTTGCCTGGACACAAGAGAGAGAGCCCACTTTACTTGCTTTTGGTAGGATATTTCGAAAAGTACTAGTAGTCGCACTTAGAGATGGCACCCGTAGGGTTTGGGTATGGGTTGAGCCACCCTATACTCTTACACGTCACATTTAAGCTTACCCATCACCCGTACCCATACCCACTAGTGAGTACAGATTTTTTTCATACCCGTCACCCGATAGGGTAAATGGGTACCCATGGATAAAAATACCCATGTTTGCATAACATCAATTTGAGCGACACATAATCATAAACAACAAGATACAGTCATAATTTATAAAATAATAACATCAGTACATACTTATAAACAACAATACATCATAAACACACCACATTTTATAAACATCATCACTTTCTTGTAAACAACAACACATCAAAATATCAACACACAGACATAAACAGCAGTACAAAGTCATACATTTTTAAGTTCACAAACTCATGACAAAGGGTAGAGCTAATTTTTTCGTACTTGTTAGATTTTACAATGGTACATGGGCATGCGGGTATGGGTTATATGATCTCATACCCGTACCCGCTCTACCCGATGGATTTGAGATTTTCCTATTTACATACCCAATGGGTAACTTTTTGTCCCGTACTCTTACCCTAATAGTGTTTTTACCCGTAGGGTACGTAGGTAATGGATACCCATTGCCATTCCTAGTCGCACCTGGGGAGTAGTTTCTAACTGACACGTGCAACAAAAAGGAAAGGTAATATGAGATCTTTTTGATATAAATCTAGACAAAAAAATGACTTGCCTTATATTGTGATACAGAGGGAGTATCACGTAACAATTGCTAATATGTCGGGCAACTCCATCCCAGTTCATCAAAACAGACACCATGAAATATCCACGAGCATGTTTAGACATGTCCGCGGACAAAAATAGGGGCGGCTTTCATTAAATCGCAGTCACCACATGTCCGGTCAAGTTCAAACGAATATTTAACAAAAGTGCATGCGGACCGGACGATATTTAATAAACTCATACAATCAAAAGTGCAATTTTTTTAATCACTTAAGCCAAACATTTTTTTAAAAAAAGTAGTCTAAACTATGCGAGGTACCGAGGGATGACCTTGTAGGCATGGCCTCCGAGGGAGCGAGGCTGTTGGCACCTATGTCGTCGTCGTCGTCGCCGCCCGGGCCGTCGTCCTCATCCTTCAACAAAAGGCCCGCTAGACATTACGGCAGCTTGATCGGCAGCGAGCGTGCGGCCACTCTTCTCTGCCTCGCGAGAGCCTTGGCCTCCTCCAGTTAGAGCATCTCCAGTCGCGCCTCCAACAAAGTTCCCAGGCGAGTTTTCGGTCGCCGGCGTCAAAAAATCGGCCCAGTTGCGGTCCCAAGGGCCCAATTTTCGCCGGCTCGAGCCAAAATTTGCGCTGGCGGACCCAACCCGACCCCGGCGTGCTGGCGGGCGCTCGGGGGCGCCGGGCGAATCGTTTTTGGCGCGAAAGAGCCGCGGGCGCTCGCTGCTTTGTCGTCCTCATCGTCTCGTTTCCCGCGGCGAATCAATGCCAAAACTGCCGCACGCCGCCGCGCCGGTCAGCCTCCGCCATTGATGACTCACGGGTGGCGCAGTGAAAACGAGACGACGCGCGTCCCCTCGCATGCCACGCGTAACGCGGCGGCCACGCGTACGCGCGGCGCCTCCGCCTACATAAGCCGACCCCCAGCGCGCCGGTGGCACGCACAGAGTCTCCACCGCCGACGCCGCCTTTCTCCCCCTTACTCCCTCTCCTCTCGTCGTCTCCAGCTCAAAGAATGGCCGAACGCTTCCCAGGCGACGGCGCGGCGGCGAACGGCTTCGGCCGCCGCCACCTTCACAAGCACGAAGCTCGGCTCCTCTTTGAAGCCGAGTACCCGGTCCCGCCGGACATGCGGGTGCCCGGGGCCTGGAGAATCAGCGCCGGCGGGGTCCCGGGGCCGCCACCGCCCACCGGGGCGGCGTGGCGCGGGGAGATCGCGTGTATCCGCTCCTCCCTGTCGCGGGCGGCGAGGGAGGGGCCACGCTACGTCTCCGACAGCCCGCTCTGGGAGCCATACTTCCGTCGCCGCCACGCCGAGCAGCTCGAGGCCACCAACGGCGTCGTTCCCTCCGGCATGCTCAACTCCGAGGGGCGGCGCCAATGGTGGGCCGTGCCCGGTCGCACGTTGGAGGCCGTCCTCGAGTACATCGAGGGCGGCAACACGCCGAGGCTAGAGTACCCCTCCCCCCGCCCCCGTCCTTCTCTCGCCGCCGTGGGAGCTCGTGGACGCCGAGGCGCATGGACCTGGGGGCGTCCTCCTCCTCGTCCGGCCGCTCGTCCGACTCTCCTTGCCTCCGCCCCGTCAAGCTGGAGCCCCAGGACATGCCTGTCAGCGCGCGCACCCGCAGCTCCGGTGTCCGCATCGACGACTCCGCCCCCGCCTCTGGCCGCCTCGTCCTTCTCAGTCCGAAGCCGGAGCTCGGCCTCCCCGCGGAGTACGAGGAGATAGCCCGGCGCGGCATCTTCGACGAGGACGCCATGTAGTGGGCGCGGGACGACTACCTCCGCGACGAGATGGTCCGGCAGCGCCGGGCCCTGGAGCAGATAGCCACCTGCAAACGTGGGCGCGAGGATGAGCACGGCGTCGTGGTCCTAGACGGCGACGACGACGCCGCCCCCGGAACGTCCAACCCGCCGCGCCAACCGAGGGAGGGTTGCAGCAGGGACGGCGGCCGCGGCGGAGGCGGCGACGACGACGGCGGCGGCGGCGACTACACGCGGTTCTACCGCCTCCTCGGTATGTAGATCTGCAAGGGCGGCGGGCGGCGAGGAGCGGCGAGGGAGACGGCGAGGAGCAACCTAGTAGCTTTTTTTCTTTTTGTAAAATATTTTAAATATGAACGAACTCGCCGAAGTTTGGTTGAATGTGCACTGTGTTTGTGCCGTAGTTTATATTTTCAAAAAAAACGTGGGCGCCGTGACTGGAGGCATCACGCCCCCAGCGCGTCGTTTATCGCCGGTGTGCCCTTAGAGGATGATTTTTAGCGCCTCTTGAGGGACCAACGGCTGGAGATGCTCTTAGATGGCTTTCCTTTCACTCTTCCCCGTCCGTCCAGAAGTGTCTGCGTCCCCGTCGATTTCTTGATTTTGCTCGCTGACCATTGGCTAACATGCCCACATTCCAATGCGAAAAAGCCTGGGTATTTCCATTAATTTTCATAGCTAGGTCAAGAACGCTACTCTACCTGGGAGTTCATATACTACTACATAATCGGTGCTACTAAAGCCCATGACTCAGGTGTAGCATATACTTAAATCAATGATTCGTGCGTGTTGATTAGTTAAGCAGAGTGGACTCTTTAGAGCAACTCTAACGGATCGCGCAAAACGCCCTGACCTACAAAATAACTGCCGTTTTATAGTTTCAGGCCAAAAAAAGATCCCAACCTGTATATCTGGCATAACCGAATCTTTTTACTGCACCCTGCAAATGAAACCCCAAATACCTCACATATTCAGGACTCAGAGCCCTTATCCGGTTCCCCTCGTTCCACAAGGCAGTTGGCGGGAGGGAAGTTTCAGTGCAACCGTGATCGAATCGGCGTCGAACTTGCCGGAATGCGGCCAAATCCCCGCTACTTTTCCGGTGAGCCACCTTGATTCCGACCAGCGGGCCGCTGCTTTGCAGGCCCTGTGATGTCGTCGGCAGCTGTGGCTCCACTCAGGACGCCTGCTCCGACCGCACATCTGCCAGGAACTCGTCGAGGCCCCCCTTTCTCGGTCCAGGGGTCCATGGCTCGAGAAGAGCACGACGGGGAAGACAACGCCCTCGTTAGCCCGCTGCTCCGGGGGCCGCGCTTTCTGGAAGAAGCTGCTGCCGCCACGGACGCCATTTGTAGTGCAGGGTTTGGTTCGCACTCTCCAGTGAGCCCCTCT
>NC_057794.1:536683390-536835017 GCF_018294505.1 Triticum aestivum
CGCTCTGCATTGCAGGGTTTGGTTTGCGTGGTCAGTGCATGGAGGATCCAATTGCTTTTCTTTTTTATGTGTGAGGGTACTTTGTGCTATTTTGCAGGGACCTTGTTGTGAATTCAATCGATTTATACGGGTTCTGCTCTGCCAACATACAAATGATACCATAAATCCGTTTTAGAGGAAACTGTATACTATTTTACAGGACACGTTTTTGCGGGATATGCTAGAGTTGCTCTTATGCCGCCAAATGTAGTCTCTCGAAAGTGTCGGTTTAAAGAACCAGCAATCAGTTACCCCTACATGCTAATAATCCCGGGGTTAATTTGGACATAGAAAATTCATTAGTCAGCTGGTTGACAAGTTCTTGATCGTAAGGTCAGAACCAGTTATAAGTAACTAATCCATGCATGTCATCGCCGGCACGGCGGCAGGGCAGCCTTTTCTCCACATGACATGGAGCAAAGCCATAATTTACAGTTACGAGGAACTCATTGACTATCGCTTTAACAAAACATGGAATAAAACTGGACTACTACGCCTACTTGCGCCGTTTCAGAGAAAACAAAGCTCGTTTTTTCTCAGGCCGGCCGCCGGCAGCTGGTCACGAAGAATTCTCCACACGGGGAGCTTAATTGGAATCATTCGCGGTCGCGGGTGCCCTTCACTATATATATCGAGCGAGAGCGCGGCTCTCTGCACCATCAGCTCCAGAGCAAGTCATCTTTTGCCAAGGCTGGCAGCGTAGCCATTTCTTCAACGTACACGAACTCCATTTCTTCCTTGGGCTCTTCCCTGAGAAGAGCAGTTGCAGAGGCAGAGCAGCGTCGTCCTACAGTTTCATCATTCATGGGTTCTCCTTCTCCTACTCGTACCAGTGGTAACAAGAGGGGCGTGTGGCCGTTCCTCGCCGTGCTGCTGCTGCTGGTCCTGCTCCGCTGCTCGCCGTGCCAAGCGCGCAAGCTGCCGGTGGCGGATCAGGACCAGGAGCAGGGCGGCAAGGTGATGCACTTGGAGGGCGGCCTGGTGCTCAGACTGTCGCCGAGCCCCCATGGCGACAACAACGATGGCGGTGAGGTGGCATCGGCGGCGGCGGCGGCGCCGAGGGGGTTCTCGAGGACCGCGCGGTTCATGCGGTCCGTGCCGAGCCCTGGCGTCGGGCATTAGGCAGGGTCGGTGGTTCCATGGTTTTCTCCGGCGGAGAAGTTTTGCATCTTTATGCAGGGATCGGAGCTCTGCTTGTGTGTCGTCGTCGCTTTGTTCCTCGGGTTGAGTATAGAGCGGGAATGAATGAACTTGAACGGTCCTTGATTTGGAAGGGCCGGGCGTGCTTGTGTGTGATGCATCCTGAATTTTAGCGAGGTTGATTGATTGAAGGAAATTTCAGTGGCGATGTCGCCGTTCCCTTGTCACTCACGTCAGCTGCATGAACCAAGTGTCTTCCGTTGCACACTTTACTGCTTTGGTCGTCTTCTCAATGATGCTTTTTTTTTGTTGCGAATTTCTCCATGATGTTTTCGACCAGTGCACGTGCTCAATCAATCTCGGCTTGATTGTGGTGAGCATGCACTCTTAAAGGGGATGTACCAACGGATATTGCTTTTGGAGGCCGAGCTCCATGGAGCTTGGTTTTCTTTTCAAAATTTCAAAATTTGTCAAATTTCATATTTTCTACGTTTCGAAAAATTCTGAAAAAAATATAGATATACATGCAGGCATAACACACATGTGTGTAATTTTTTTAGGACAAAATACATTCAGCGCTTGGTGAGGTCGTCCACCAAGACCTTGGTGAGATATTAGCCATCGAGACCACCTTGGATTTCATCGGCGCCACCGAATCCACCTCCAACGATTGTTTCAACTCCCGCATCGAAATCATCCACATTGCCACCATATGGAGTGGAGAAAACATCACCGGAACTGTAGCACGAACCGGCCGACGCCACCATTCTTCTCTTCAAGATTTCCCTCCTTACCATATCATGCCATGTTTTGGTGAGGTCGTCCATGTCATTGCGGTTCATTGACATGATCTTGTTCTCTATTGCGAGCAACATGGACATTGATTTGTTTTCGGCGGCTCGTGCTCTTCTCTCCTCGATGGCAGCTTTGCGCAGCCCCTCTTCCTTGAGCAACTGCCACTTTTCTTACTTCTCCTTCGCCTTCTTCTCGGCCAACTCTTCTTAATCTCCAACGATTTCAACAACATCGACTCGTTGGATTGCAACATGGCATCAATCTTCTCCCTCAAGCTTGATGCTTCTTGCTCTCTCTTCATCTTCTCCTTGGTCTTCTTGTCACCATCGGGCTTGTGCAAATTTCTTGGGCCATCATCATCCTCATCTTCATCCATGTTTGTAAGTGAGCCTCTCTTTGGTGGTGATTCTTTGTCGATCAACTTTCACTTCTCGCACTTTTGGAGCAACTCCCAACAGTGCTCTAATTTGAAAATTTTGCCTTCCGAAGCTTCCATGTCCTTGTATCTATGTTGAGCAATCTTTTCCTACACAATGTGAACAAAGTGATCCAATCACTTCTCATGATGCAATATGATGATGCACAATTTGAACAAAGGCAAAACAAACTCACATGGTCGGACTCCACGGTGCCACTTGGAGGTGCATTGCGTACTTGCTCCAAGCAAGCTGCCCAACGACTGCACATAGGCTTGATGTTCTCCCAACGCCCTTGAAGCGACCGAAATGTGCGTGGAGTCCTATTGGGATACTTTGCCATAATGCGGAAGTATTGATCTTCGGTCCTTTGCCAATATCTCTTGGAAGTTTGAGATGTACCCGTGGTAGCATCAAGAGACACCGCACTCCATGCTTGAATCAAAGTTTGATCTTCCAAGATCGTGTAGTTCTTCGATCTTATGCTTTTCCCAGTTTTTGCTTGCGATTGCTCAAACGCTTCCGCTTTGATCTCCTCCAATTCGTCCGCACAACCATGATCATCCACGCCGGCCTCCGTTTCATTGTACTCGAATGGTTCGAAAGGGGCTTGATCAATGTTAACCGCGTTCGTGTCCAACAAGTTCATGAACTCGGTTGTTCATTGTTCGAACCACCGCTGTTGCGAACGATAACAAGTCACGCGCTATCGAGAATAATGGCAAAAAATGAAAGGGAATCGCCAAGACCGAAGGCGCATACCTTCCGGCCATTTCGTCGAACACCTCGCACGCGGGGGGAGCGGCACCGTTGAACGGCATCGCCGGAGCACCTCCTTGCGGTGGGATGGAGCGAGAGGTGAAGAAGGTGGCTTCTTTGAAGCCGGAACCTTCCTCCGCTTTACGCCCTCGACCTTGCCGACCTTCTCCGCCGCCGGCCGGGATCGCGCTGCCGCATTGGCGCCCGGAGCGTGGGCCATCGCGGAGGGGGCGTCCGGATTCCCGCCCTGCACGACAACGTTGCCCTACCGCTTGCGTGCAGGCGCAGCTTGGGCTTGGGCGACGGCGGCGGGGCCAACTTGGCCGGTGATACGTCTCCAATGTATCTATAATTTTTGATTGCCCCATGCTATATTATCTACTGTTTTGGACTATATTGGGCTTTATTTTCCACTTTTATATTATTTTTGGGACTAACCTATTAACCGGAGGCCCAGCCCAGAATTGCTGTTTTTTGCCTATTTTAGTGTTTCGAAGAAACAGAATATCAAATGGAATCCAAACGGAATAAAATCTTCGGGAACGTGATTTTCTCACCGAACGTGATCCAGGAGACTTGGACCCTGCTCCAAGGAACAAAAGAGGCAGTCACGAGGGTGGGGTGCGCCCCCCCTAGGGCGCACCCCCTGCCTCGTGGGCCCCTCGTTGCTCCTCCGGCGTACTTCTTCCTCCTATATATACACACATACCCCCAAACGATCAGAACAGCAGCCAAAAACCTAATTCCACCGCCGCAACTTTCTGTATCCACGAGATCCCATCTTGGGGCCTGTTCCGGAGCTCCGCCGGAAGAGGTCCGTCATCACGGAGGGCTTCTACATCATCATGGCCTCTCCGATGAAGTTTGAGTAGTTTACCTCAGACCTTCGGGTCCATAGTTAGTAGCTAGATGGCTTCTTCTCTCTCTTTAAATCTCAATACAAAGTTCTCCCCCTCTCCCGTGGAGATCTATTCGATGTAATCTTCTTTTTGCGGTGTGTTTGTTGAGATCGATGAATTGTGGGTTTATGATCAAGTCTATCTATGAATAATATTTGAATCTTCTCTGTATTCTTTTATGTATGATTGGTTATCTTTGCAAGTCTCTTCGAATTATCCGCTTGGTTTGGCCAACTAGATTGGTAGTTCTTGCCATGGGAGAAGTTCTTAGCTTTGGGTTCGATCTTCCGGTGTCCTTACCCAGTGACAGAAGGGGCAGCAAGGCACATATTGTATCGTTGCCATCCAGGATAACAAGATGGGGTTTATTTCATATTGCATGAATTTATCTCTCTACATCATGTCATCTTGCTTAAGGCGTTACTCTGCTTTTAATTTAATACTCTAGATGCATGCTGGATAGCGGTCGATGAGTGGAGTAATAGTAGTAGATGCAGAATCATTTCGATCTACTTGTCACGGACGTGATGCCTATATACATGATCATGCCTAGATATTCTCATAACTATGCTCTATTCTGTCAATTGCTCAACAGTAATTTGTTCACCCACCGTAGAATACTTATGCTCTTGAGAGAAGCCACTAGTGAAACCTATGGCCCCCGGGTCTATTCTCATCATATCAATCTCTATCACTTTAATCTTGCTTTGCTTTTTACTTTGCTTTTACTTTTTACTTTGCATCTTTATACCAAAAATACCAAAAATATTATATCTATCAGATCTCTTGTAAGTGACCGTGAAGGGATTGACAATCCCTAATCGCGTTGGTTGCGAGTAGCTATCGCTTTGTGCAGGTACGAGGGACTTGAGCGTGGGCTCCTACTGGATTGATACCTTGGTTCTCAAAAACTGAGGGAAATACTTACGCTACTCTGCTGCATCATCCCTTCCTCTTCGGGGAAAACCAACGCAAGCTCAAGACGTAGCAAGAAGGATTTCTGGCGCCGTTGCCGGGGAGTCTACGCAAAAAGTCAACATACCAATTTTCAAGTTTTGGGTGAATTCTTTTGATGGATCATGGAACAAGGAGTGTCAAGAGCCTAAGCTTGGGGATGCCCATGGAACCCCCAAGATAATCCAAGGACACCAAGAAGTCAAAGCTTGGGGATGCCCCGGAAGGCATCCCCTCTTTCGTCCACTTACATCGGTAATTTACTTGGAGCTATATTTTTATTCACCAATATGATATGTGTATTGCTTGGAGCGTCTTGTATTATTTGTGTCTTTGTGTCTTAGTATGCCACAATCATCCTTGCTGTACACACCTTTTGAGAGAGTCATACATGAATTAAAATTTGATAGAATACTCTATGTGCTTCACTTATATCTTTTGAGCGTAGTAGTTTTGCTCTATGTGCTTCACTTATATCTTTTGAGCGTAGTAATTTTGCTCTATGTGCTTCACTTAGATCTTTTAGAGCATGGTGGTGGATTTGTTTTAAAGAAACTATTGATCTCTCATGCTTCACTTAAATTATTTTGAGAGTCACTTAATAGCATGGTAATTTGCTTAATAATAATATGCTTGGTATTCAAGATTTGTGAAACTTTCTTTTGAGTGTGTTGAATACTAAGAAAAGATTGAAGCATGATAATTGTTTTGAGATATGGAGGTGATAATATTAAAGTCATGCTAGTTGAGTAGTTGTGAATTTAAAGAATACTTATGTTAAGGTTTGTGATTCCCGTAGCATGCACGTATGGTGAACCGTTATGTGATGAAGTCAGAGCATGATTTATTTATTGATTGTCTTCCTTATGAGTGGCGGTCGGGGACGAGCGATGGTCTTTTCCTACCAATCTATCCCCCTAGGAGCATGCGCGTAATACTTTGCTTTGATAACTTCTAGATTTTTGCAATAAGTATATGAGTTCTTTATGACTAATGTTGAGTCCATGGATTATACGCACTCTCACCCTTCCACCTTTGCTAGCCTCTCTAATACCGCGCACCTTTCGCCGGTATCATACACCTATACCTTCCTCAAAACAGCCACCATACCTACCTATAATGGCATTTCCATAGCCATTCCGAGATATATTGCCATGCAACTTTCCAACGTTCCGTTTATCATGACACACTCCATCATTGTCATATTGCATATCCCGGTACACCGCTGGATGCATTCACATAGAGTCGTATTTTGTTCTAAGTATCGAGTTATAATTGTTGAGTTATAAGAAAAATAAAAGTGTGATCATCATCATTATTAGAGCATTGTCCCAGTGAGGAAAGAATGATGGAGACTATGATTCCCCCATAAGTCGGGATGAGACTCCGGACGAAAAATAAAAAAAAAAGAGGCCAAAGAAGCCCAAATAAAAAAAGGGAGGCCATAAAAAAGGCCCAAATAAAAAAATGAGAGAAAAAGAGAGAAGGGACAATGTTACTATCATTTTACCACACTTGTGCTTCAAAGTAGCACCATGATCTTCATAGTAAAGAGTCTCTCATGTTATCACTTTCATATACTAGTGGGAATTTTACATTATAGAACTTGGCTTGTATATTCCAATGATGGTCTTCCTCAAAAATTGCCCTAGGTCTTCATGAGCAAGCAAGTTGGATGCACACCCACTTAGTTTCTTTTTGAGCTTTCATATACTTATAGCTCTAGTGCATCCGTTGCATGGCAATCCCTACTCACTCACATTGATATCTATTGATGGGCATCTCTATAGCCCGTTGATAGGCCTAGTTGATGTGAGACCATCTTCTCCTTTTTGTCTTCTCCACAACCACCATTCTATTCCACCTATAGTGCTATATCCATGGCTCACGCTCATGTATTGCGTGAAGATTGAAAAAGTTTTGAAAAAGTTAGAGTATGAAACAATTGCTTGGCTTGTCATCGGGGTTGTGCATGATTTAAATACTTTGTGTGGTGAAGATGGAGCATAGCCAGACTATATGATTTTGTAGGGATAACTTTCTGTGGCCGTGTTATTTTGAGAAGACATAATTGCTTTGTTAGTATGCTTGAAGTATTATTATTTTTTATGTCAATATAAACTTTTGTCTTGAATCTTTCTAATTTGAATATTCATACCACAATTAAGAAGATTTGCATTGAAATTATGCCAAGTAGCACTCCGCATCAAAAATTCTCTTTTTATCATTTACCTACTGGAGGACGAGCAGGAATTAAGCTTGTGGATGCCTGATACGTCTCCAACATATCTATAATTTTTGATTGCTCCATGCTATATTATCTACTGTTTTGGACTATATTGGGCTTTATTTTCCACTTTTATATTATTTTTGGGACTAACCTATTAACCGGAGGCCTAGCCCAGAATTGCTGTTTTTTTGCCTATTTCAGTGTTTCGAAGAAACGGAATATCAAACGGAGTCCAAACGGAATAAAATCTTCGAGAACGTGATTTTCTGACCGAACGTGATCCAGGAGACTTGGACCCTGCTCCAAGGAACAAAAGAGGCGGTCACGAGGGTGGGGGCGCCCCCCCTAGGGCGCGCCCCCCTGCCTCATGGGCCCCTCGTTGCTCCTCCGGCGTACTTCTTCCTCCTATATATACACATGTACCCCAAACGATCAGAACAGGAGCCAAAAACCTAATTCCACCGCCGCAACTTTTTGTATCCACGAGATCCCATCTTGGGGCCTGTTCCGGAGCTCCGCCGGAAGAGGGCCGTCATCACGGAGGGCTTCTACATCATCATAGCCTCTCCGATGAAGTGTGAGTAGTTTACCTCAGACCTTGGGGTCCATAGTTAGTAGCTAGATGGCTTCTTCTCTCTCTTTGAATCCCAATACAAAGTTCTCCCCCTCTCTCGTGGAGATCTATTCGATGTAATCTTCTTTTTGCGGTGTGTTTGTTGAGATTGATGAATTGTGGGTTTATGATCAAGTCTATCTATGAATAATATTTGAATCTTCTCTGAATTCTTTTATGTATGATTGGTTATCTTTGCAAGTCTCTTCGAATTATCCGTTTGGTTTGGCCAACTAGATTGGTAGTTCTTGCCATGGGAGAAGTGCTTAGCTTTGGGTTCGATCTTGCGGTGTCCTTACCCAGTGACAGAAGGGGCAGCAAGGCACGTATTGTATCGTTGCCATCGAGGATAACAAGATGGGGTTTATTTCATATTGCATGAATTTATCTCTCTACATCATGTCATCTTGCTTAAGGCGTTACTCTGTTTTTAACTTAATACTCTAGATGCATGCTGGATAGTTGTCGATGAGTGGAGTAATAGTAGTAGATGCAGAATCGTTTCGATCTACTTGTCACGGACGTGATGCCTATATACATGATCATGCCTAGATATTCTCATAACTATGCTCAATTCTGTCAATTGCTCAACAGTAATTTGTTCACCCACCGTAGAATACTTATGCTCTTGAGAGAAGCCACTAGTGAAACCTATGGCCCCCGAGTCTATTCTCATCATATCAATCTCTATCACTTTAATCTTGCTTTGCTTTTTACTTTGCTTTTACGTTTTACTTTGCATCTTTATATCAAAAATACAAAAAATATTATATCTATCAGATCTCACTCTTGTAAGTGACCGTGAAGGGATTGACAACCCCTAATCGCGTTGGTTGCGAGTAGCTATCGCTTTGTGCAGGTACGAGGGACTTGAGTGTGGGCTCCTACTGGATTGATACCTTGGTTCTCAAAAACTGAGGGAAATATGTACGCTACTCCACTACATCATCCCTTCCTCTTTGGGGAAAACCAACACAAGCTCAAGACGTAGCAGCCGGCGACGAGATCCACCCGAGCGGAAGGGGCGTGGTCGATGTAACGCCCCGGACACACCCGCCGGTGGTCGTTACTCCTGGCGGGATCTAGACCGGCCCCACAGATCAATACTAGTCTTTTCTGCGCACTTTTTCCTCACTCGTGCGCACCCGAGAGCAACTTCCCGGTCGGTCACCCATCCTGAAACTACTCCAAGCTAGGCACGCTTAACTTTGGAGTTCTGTCTGAATGGGCTCCCGGAAAAGAAGGAATTCCTTATTGATATGAGTAGTCTATCATCCTTAATAAGCCAGGCTATCACATACACCCCAACTCAGAGGAACCAACGTCCTCGTCGGGCCACAGGAACATTCCCTCTTGGCACATACGTTTGTGCTTCCAGTCCGGTACATGTGCCATGTCGTGTGCCATGACGGGTCACAAACGTCATGAACAACATGACCGCACACCTGTCTGCAAACATCCGTGTAACCGTGAGGGTCGGCTCTGATACCAACTTGTAACGCCCCGGACACACCCACCGGTGGTCGTTACTCCTGGCGGGATCTAGACTGGCCCCACAGATCAATACTAGTCTTTTTTGTGCACTTTTTCCTCACTCGTGCGCACCCAAGAGCAACTTCCCGGTTGGTCACCCATCCTGAAACTACTCCAAGCTGAGCATGCTTAACTTTGGAGTTCTGTCTGAATGGGCTCCCGGAAAAGAAGGAATTCCTTATTGATATGAGTAGTCTATCATCCCTAATAAGCCAGGCTATCACAGTCGAACTCGACGGTGATGGGGGACAGCAGGGGGTCGTCCATGGCGGCGACGGACGGCCGGGGAAGAGTACTCGGAGCTTGTGGATTGGGGGCAATGATGGCGGAGGGTGCGGGGAGCGGGAATGGTGATAACCCACAAGTATAGGGGATCGCAACAACTTTTGAGGGTAGAGTATTCAACCCAAATTTATTGATTCGACACAAGGGGAGCCAAAGAATATTCTCAAGTATTAGCAGCTGAGTTGTCAATTCAACCACACCTGGAAACTTAGTATCTGCAGCAAAGTGTTTAGTAGCAAAGTAATATGATAGTGGTGGTAGCGGCAACAAAAGTAAAGACAGCAAAAAGTAATGTTTTTGGTATTTTGTAGTGATTGTAATAGTAGCAGCGGGAAAGTAAATAAGCGTAAACCAGTATATGGAAAACTCGTAGGCACCGGATCAGTGATGGATAATTATGCCGGATGCGGTTCATCATGTAATAGTCATAACATAGGGTGACACAGAACTAGCTCCAATTCATCAATGTAATGTAGGCATGTATTCTGTATATAGTCATACATGCTTATGGAAAAGAACTTGCATGACATCTTTTGTCCTACCCTCCCGTGGCAGCGGGGTCCTATTGGAAACTAAGGGATATTAAGGCCTCCTTTTAATAGAGAACTGGAACAAAGCATTAGCACATAGTGAATACATGAACTCCTCAAACTATGGTCATCACCGGGAGTGGTCCCGATTATTGTCACTTCGGGGTTGCCGGATCATAACACATAGTAGGTGACTATAGACTTGCAAGATAGGATCAAGAACTCACATATATTCATGAAAACATAATAGGTTCAGATCTGAAATCATGGCACTCGGACCCTAGTGACAAGCATTAAGCATAGCAAAGTCATAGCAACATCAATCTCATAACATAATGGATACTAGGGATCAAACCCTAACAAAACTAACTCGATTACATGATAAATCTCATCCAACCCATCACCGTCCAGCAAGCCTACGATGGAATTACTCATGCACGGTGGTGAGCATCATGAAATTGGTGATGGAGGATGGTTGATGATGACGACGGCGACGAATCCCCCTCTCCGGAGCCCCGAACGGACTCCAGATCAGCCCTCCCGAGAGGTTTTAGGGCTTGGCGGCGGCTCCGTATCGTAAAATGCGATGATTTCTTCTTTCTGATTTTTTTCTCCTCGAAACTCGATATATGGAGGTGGAGTTGGAGTTGGAGACGCAACAGGGGGCCCACGAGGTAGGGGGCGCGCCCTGGGGGCGCCCCCCACCCTCGTGAGAAGGGTGTGGGCCCCCTGATCTTCATATTTGGCGAGGATTTTTTATTATTTTTTCTAAGACCTTCCGTGGAGTTTCAGGTCATTCCGAGAATATTTGTTTTCTGCACATAAAACAACATCATGGTAATTCTGCTGAAAACAACGTCAGTCCGGGTTAGTTCCATTCAAATCATACAAGTTAGAGTCCAAAACAAGGGCAAAAGTGTTTGGAAAAGTAGATACGACAGAGACGTATCAACTCCCCCAAGCTTAAACCCTTGCTTGTCCTCAAGCAATTCAGTTGACAAATTGAAAGAAAGAAAGAAAAACTTTTACAAACTCTGTTTGCTCTTGTTGTTGTAACTATGTCAAGCCAGCATTCAAGTTTTCAGCATAGATCATAACTAACCACACTTGCAATAATTCTTAGGTCTCATCATTACTCATATCAATAGCATAATCAACTAGCAAGTCATAATAATAAATCTCGGATGACAACACTTTCTCAAAACAATCATAATATGATATAACAAGATGGTATCTCGCTAGCCCTTTCTGAGACCGCAAAACATAAATGCAGAGCACCTTTAAAGATCAAGGACTGACTAGACATTGTAATTCATGGTAAAAGAGATCCAATCATAGTCATACCCAATATAAATTAATAGTGATGAATGCAAATGACAGTTGTGCTCTCCAGCTAGTGCTTTTTAATAAGAGGGTGATGACTCAACATAAAAGTAAATGGATAGGCCCTTCGCAGAGGGAAGCGGGGATTTGTAGAGGTGCCAGAGCTCGGTTTTGAAATAGAGATAATTTGTATTTTGAGCGGTATACTTTCATTGTCAACGTAACAACTAAGAGATGGCGATATCTTCCATTCTAAACACATTATAGGCGGTTCCCAAACAGAATGGTAAAGTTTATACTCCCCATCCACCAACAAGCATCAATCCATGGCTTGCTCGAAACAACGAGTGTATCCAACATACATCAGGTCCCAGGGGGAGTTTTCTTTGCAATTAATTTTGATTTAGTTTGCATAAAGCATGGGACTGGGCATCCCGGTGACCAGCCATTTTCTCGTGAGTGAGGAGCGGAGTCCACTCCTCTTGAGAATAACCCGCCTAACACGGAAGATAAGGACAGCCTTTGTTGATACATGAGCTATTCGAGCATACAAAACAGAATATTTATTTGAAGGTTTAGAGTTTGGCACATACAAATTTACTTGGAACGGTAGGTAGATACCGCATATAGGAAGGTATGGTTGACTCATCTGGCATAACTTTGGGGTTTAAGGGATTGGATGCACAAGCAGTATTCCCGCTTAGTACAAGTGAAGGCTAGCAAAAAACTGGAAAGCGACCAACTAGAGAGCGACAACAACCATGTACATGCATTAAAATTAATAAACATTGGGTGCAAGCATGAGTAGGATATAATCCACCATGAACATAAATATCGTGAAGGCTATGTTAATTTTGTTTCAACTACATGCGTGAACATGTGCCAAGTCAAGTCACTTAAATCATTCAAAGAAGGATACCACCCCATCATACCACATCATAACCATCTTAATAGAATGTTGGCACACAAGGTAAATCATTATAACTCATAGCTAATCAAGCATGGCACAAGCAACTCTGATCTCTAATTGTCATTGCAAACATGTTTATTCATAATAAGCTGAATCAAGAACGATGGGCTCATCATATTTACAAAAACAAAAGAGGTCGAGTTCATACCAGCTTTTCTCATCTCAGTCAGTCCATCATATATCATCATAATTGCCTTTCACTTGCACGACCGAACGGTGTGAATAATAATAAGAGCGAATGTGCCTTGGACTAAGCTGAAATCTGCGAGCATTCAATAAACAGGAGAAGACAAGGCAATATGGGCTCTTGGTTAAATCAACAATAATTCATATAAGAGCCACTTCAATAATTTAATTATGGTCTTCTCTTACTGACCCCCAAAATAAAAGAAAAGAAATAAAACTATTTACACGAGAAAGCTCCCAACAAGCAAAAGAAGAACGGGAAATATTTTTGGGTTTCTTTTTAATTATTACTACTGCAGCAGAAAAATAAACTACTACTAATTTTTTCTTAAGGTTTAACAAACACACAAGAAGAAAGCAGGAAAAATAAAATAAACTAGCATGGATATTACAATGAAAAAGTATGAGCACCGACATTTAGCAATGATTGTGTGTGAACATAAACGTAATGTCAGTGAGAAATACGTACTCCCCCAAGCTTAGGCTTTTGGCCTAAGTTGGTCTATGGCCACGGCTGGCCTGGCGGATATCCATAATAATAGTTGTTGGGGTCGTACTGTGATGAGGAGGAATAGTTGGGATCATACTGATGTGCAGCGGTTATCGCCTGCTGAGCTGCAGCGTGGAGTTGGGCTGCCTCCGCTCTCCTCTCGTACTCTTCTGCCTCCTCTCTGGTAATAACATATCTTCCTTTTGTCTGTGAATCAAAGAAGGCAGGAGCGGGGAGAGTAATACGGAAAACACGTCGTTTATCAAAAATTAAGCGATATAAGAGAGGTGATTCAGGCCTCTCGACAAACTGGTGCGAAGCCATAGAGTTATAATCTAAATATGCAGGAGGCAACTCCATATCACCCTCACGAATGTCTATTTCAAGAAAATGAGCTAAGCGGGTTGCATAAATTCCTCCAAAGAAATCTCCATTATGTCTATTATGATGCAACCTACGAGCTACAATGGCTCCCATATAATAAGATTGGTCCCCTAACACAGCACTCCTAAGAATGCTAAGATCAGGGACACACATGTGACATGCTTCATCCTTAGCATTTATGCATCTACCGATAAAGAGAGCAAAATAATGTATAGCAGGAAAGTGAATGCTCCCTATGGTAGCCTGCGTTATGTCTCTGGATTCCCCCATGGTTATACTAGTAAGAAAGTTTCTAAATTCAGATTTAGGGGGATCCCTAATACTGCCCCATGATGGAAGTTCGCAAGCAGAAGTGAAATCCTCTAGGTCCATGGTATAAGATTTGTCATAAAGATCAAACATGACTGAAGGAGAATTACGCGAAGATGAATACTCAAACCTTCTCACAAATGAACTTGTGAGATCATGATACTATGGGCATTTGTTAGCCTCAAAATCTTCAAGACCGGCATTGCGCAAATATGATTTGAATTCTTCTTTAATTCCCGCACGGTCCATCAAATTTTCCGACCGCCATTCGCAAGGCCGTACTGGAGCGTCTCTTGGTGGATCCTCGTCAGCATCGCGCATAGCAATTCTTGGTCCTTACTTCTTAGACGAACTACCTTGGAACATCTTCCTAAACATATTGTTTTTCTCTGAGAAATTCTGAAATTTTTAGTAAACAAAAGTAAACCAACTTCAATAAAACTGATAGAAACTACTCCTACAAGTGCCTAGAGCCTATATCAAGCATTAGAACTACTTAGAACCATATAAATTTGACATGCAAGCTCAAAAACATGGTCACCTATGCAGCACAAATTTGCAAAGAATAAAGCACTAGAACAAAAACTAATTGGACCAATGGAGGAGTCACATACCAAAGAACAATCTCCCCAAGCAGTTTTGCAAGAGGTGCTTTGAGCAAGGAGATCGAAAATCACAGCAAAAGTGGCTGGAACTCGTGCTTGAGTTGGTTTTTCGGGTTTGTGTGAGATAGAAGAAGAAGATGGGTGCTGGGATAAGTGGAGGAGGGCCACCGTGGGCCCACGAGGCAGGGGGGCACGCCCTATAGGGAGGGGGCGCCCACCACCCTTGTGACCAGGTGGCAGCTCCTCCCGCGGTAATTTTTGCACAGTAAATCCTCAAATATTCCCGAAAAAATCATATTAAATTGGCATGGCATTCTGAGGACTTTTATTTTCGGGATATTTTATATTGCACATATAAGTCAGGAAACAGACAGAAAATACTATTTTTACTTTATTTAATATAAATAGCATAAAGTATAAAGAGGGTACAGAAGTTTGTGCTTCTAGTTTCATCCATCTCATGCTCATCAAAAAGAATTCACTAATAAGGTTGATCAAGTCTTGTTAACAAACTCATTCTGATAATCATGAAACTGGAGAAATTTCGAATAACACTAAGTTACCTCAACGGGGATATGCACATCCCCAATAATAAGAATATCATATTTCTTCTTGACAGTAGAAGAGAAAATTCAAAACCTCCAAATATAATCGATGTAATTTTTCCAATAGAATTGATACTATGAACTTGAGGTTGTTTCCTCGGAAAGTGTACCGTATGCTCATTACCATTAACATGAAAAGTGACATTGTCTTTGTTGCAATCAATAACAGCCCCTGCAGTATTAAGAAAAGGTCATCCAAGAATAATAGGCATACTATCATCCTCGGGAATATCAAGAATAACAAAGTCCGTTAAAATAGTAACGTTTGCGACCACAATAGGCACATCCTCACAGATACCGACAGGTATAGCAGTTGATTTATCATCCATTTGCAAAGATATTTCAGTAGGTATCAGATTATTCAAGTCAAGTCTACGATATAAAGAGAGAGGCATAACACTAACACCGGCTCCAAGATCACATAAAGTAGTTTTAATATAATTTCTTTTAATGGAGCAAGGTATAGTAGGTACTCCAGGATCTCCAAGTTTCTTTGGTATTCCACCCTTAAAAGTATAATTAGCAAGCATGGTGGAAATCTCAGCTTCCGGTATCTTTCTTTTATTAGTAATGATATCCTTCATATATTTAGCATAATGATTTGTTTTAAGCACATCAGTTAATCTCATACGCAAAAAGATAGGCCTAATCATTTTAGCAAAGCGCTCAAAATCCTCATCATCCTTTTTCTTGGATGGTTTCGGAGGAAAAGGCATGGGTTTCTGAACCCAAGGTTCCCTTTCTTTACCATGTTTCCTAGCAACAAAGTCACTTTTATCATAACATTGATTCTTTGATTGTGGGTAATCAAGATCAACAGCAGGTTCAATTTCTACATCATTATCATTACTGGGTTGAGCATCATCATGAACATCATTATTAATATTTTTACTAGGTTCATGTTCATTACCAGATTGTGTTTCTGTAGGGGAACGTAGCAGAAATTCAAAAAAATTCCTACGTAACACCAAGATCTATCTATGGAGAAACCAGCTACGAGTAGAAAGAGAGTGCATCTACATACCCTTGTAGATCGCTAAGCGGAAGCGTTCAAGTGAACGGGGTTGATGGAGTCGTACTCGTCGTGATTCAGATCACCGATGATCAAGTGCCGAACGGACGGCACCTCCGCGTTCAACACACGTACAGCCCGGTGACGTCTCCCACGCCTTGATCCAGCAAGGAGAGAGGGAGAGGTTGAGGAAGACTCCATCCAACAGCAGCACAACGGCGTGGTGGTGCTGGAGGAGCGTGGCAATCCCGCAGGGCTTCGCCAAGCACCATGGGAGAGGAGAAGAACTTGGGAGAGAGGGAGGGGCTGCACCAAAGGCATAAGGTATGTTTGGGAGGCCCTCCTACCCCACTATATATAGGGATACCAAGGGGGGGTGCGCCAGCCCCTAGGAGATCCAATCTCCAAGGGGGCGGCGGCCAGGGGAGGAGTCCTCCCCCCCCCCCCCAAGGCACCTAGGAGGTGCCTTCCCCTGCTGGGACTCTTCCTTTAGGGTTTCCCCAGGCGCATGGGCCTCTTGGGGCTGGTGCCCTTGGCCCATGTAGGCCAAGGCGCACCCCCTACAGCCCATGTGGCCCCCCGGGGCAGGTGGCCCCACCCGGTGGGCCCCCGGGACCCTTCCGGTGGTCCCGGTACAATACCGATGACCCCGAAACTTGTCCCGATGGCCGAAACAGGACTTCCTATATATAAATCTTTACCTCCAGACCATTCCGGAACTCCTCGTGATGTCCGGGATCTCATCCGGGACTCCGAACAACATTCGGTAACCACATACAAGCTTCCTTTATAACCCTAGCGTCATCGAACCTTAAGTGTGTAGACCCTACGGGTTCGGGAGACATGCAGACATGACCGAGACGTTCTCCGGTCAATAACCAACAGCGGGATCTGGATACCCATGTTGGCTCCCACGTGTTCCACGATGATCTCATCGGATGAACCACGATGTCAAGGACTCAATCGATCCCGTATACAATTCCCTTTGTCTAGCGGTATTTTACTTGCCCGAGATTCGATCGTCGGTATCCAATACCTTGTTCAATCTCATTACCGGCAAGTCACTTTACTCGTTCCGTAACACATCATCCCGTGATCAACTCCTTGGTCACATTGCGCATATGATGATGTCCTACCGAGTGGGCCCAGAGATACCTCTCCGTTTACACGGAGTGACAAATCCCAGTCTCGATCCGCATAAAACAATAGATACTTTCGGAGATACCTGTAGTGCACCTTTATAGTCACCCAGTTACGTTGTGACGTTTGATACACCCAAAGCACTCCTACGGTATCCCGGAGTTACACGATCTCATGGTCAAAGGAAGAGATACTTGACATTGGCAAAGCTCTAGCAAACGAACTACACGATCTTTGTGCTATGCTTAGGATTGGGTCTTGTCCATCACATCATTCTCCTAATGATGTGATCCCGTTATCAACGACATCCAATGTCCATAGCCAGGAAACCATGACTATCTGTTGATCACAACGAGCTAGTCAACTAGAGGCTCACTAGGGACATATTGTGGTCTATGTATTCACACGTGTATTACGATTTCCGGATAATACAGTTATAGCATGAATAAAAGACAATTATCATGAACAAGGAAATATAATAATAATACTTTTATTATTGCCTCTAGGGCATATTTCCAACAGTCTCCCACTTGCACTAGAGTCAATAATCTAGTTCACATCGCCATGTGATTAACACTCACAGGTCACATCGCCATGTGACTAATACCCAAGAGTTTACTAGAGTCAGTAGTCCAGTTCACATCACTATGTGATTAACACTCAATGAGTTTTATGTTTGATCATGTTGCTTGTGAGAGAGGTTTTAGTCAACGGGTCTGAACCTTTCAGATCCGTGTGTGCTTTACAAATCTCTATGTCATCTCCTAGATGCAGCTACCACGCTCTATTTGGAGCTATTCCAAACAACTGTTCTACTTGGAGCTATTCTAAATTATTGCTCCATTATATGTATCCGGTCTCTCTACTCAGAGCTATCCGGATAGGTGTCAAGCTTGCATCGTCGTAACCTTTACGACGAACTCTTTTACCACCTCCATAATCGAGAAAATTCCTTAGTCCACTAGTTACTAAGGATAACTTTGACCGCTGTCCTGTGAGCCATTCTTGGATCACTCTTGTACCCCTTGACTGACTCATGGCAAGGCACACTTCAGGTGCGGTACACAACATAGCATACTGAAGAGCCTATGTCTTAAGCATAGGGGACGACCTTCGTCCTTTCTCTCTATTCTGCCGTGGTCGAGCTTTAAGTCTTAACTTCGTACCTTACAACTCAGGCAAGAACTCCTTCTTTGACTGGTCCATCTTGAACACCTTCAAGATCATGTCAAGGTATGTGCTCATTTGAAAGTATTATTAAGTAATTTGATCTATCCTTATAGATCTTGATGCTCAATGTTCAAGTAGCTTAATCAAGGCTTTCCATTGAAAAACACTTTCAAAATAACCCTATATGCTTTCCAGAAATTCTATGTCATTTCTGATCAACAATATGTCAACAACATATACTCATCAGAAATTCTATAGTGCTCCCACTCACTTCTTTGGAAATACAAGTTTCTTATAAACTTTGTATAAATCCAAAATCTTTGATCATCTCATCAAAGCGTACATTCCAACTCCGAGATGCTTACTCCAGTCCTTAAAAGGATCGCTGGAGCTAGCATACCTTTTAGCATCCTTAGGATCGACAAAACTTTTCTGATTGTATTGCATACAACCTTTCCTTACGAAAACTAGTAAGGAAACTTGTCTTGACATCCATCTGCCAGATTTCATAAATGCAGCTAATGCTAACATGATTCCGACGGACTTTAAGCATCGCTATGAGTGAGAAAATCTCATCGTAGTCAACTCCTTGAACTTGTCGGAAAACACTTCGCCACAAGTCGAGCTTCATAGATGGTGACATTACCATCCACGTCCGTCTTCTTCTTAAAAGATCCATTTATCTCAATGGATTGCCGATCATCGGGCAAGTCCATCAAAGTCCATGCTTTGTTCTGATATATGGATACTATCTCGGATTTCATGGCTTCTAACCATTTGTCGGAATTCGGGCCCACCATCGCTTCTCCATAGCTCGTAGGTTCATTGTTGTCTAGCAACATGACCTTCAAGACAGGATCACCTTACCACTCCGAAGTAGTACGTGTCCTTGTCGTCCTACGAGGTTTGGTAGTGACTTGATCCGAAGTTTCATGATCAATATCATAAGCTTCCACTTCAATTGGTGTAAGTGCCACAGGAACAACTTCCTGTGCCCTGCCACACACTAGTTGAAGAGACGGTTCAATAACCTCATCAAGTCTCCACCATCCTCCCACTCAACTCTTTCGAGAGAAACCTTTCCTCGAGAAAGGACCCGATTCAAGAAACAATCCATATTGCTTTCGGATCTGAATTAGGAGGTATACCCAACTGTTTTGGGTGTCCTATGAAGATGCATTTTATCCGCTTTGGGTTCGAGCTTAATCCTGAAACTTTTTCACATAAGCGTCGCAGCCCCAAACCTTTAAGAAACGACAACTTAGGTTTCTCTAAACCATAATTCATACGGTGTCATCTCAACGGAATTACGTGGTGCCCTATTTAAAGTGAATGTGGTTGTCTCTAATGCCTAACCCATGAACAATAGTGGTAATTCGATAAGAGACATCATGGTACGCACCATATCCAATAGGGTGCAACTATGATGTTCGGACACACCATCACACTATGGTGTTCCAGGCGGTATTTAATTGTGAAACAATTTCCACAATGTCTTAATTTTGTGTGCCAAAACTTGTAACTCAGATATTCATCTCTATGATCATATCATAGACATTTTATCCTCTTGTCACAACGATCTTCTACTTCACTCTGAAATTACTTGAACCATTCAATAATTCAGACTTGTGTTTCATCAAGTAAATATACTCAACATTTACTCGAATCATCTGTGAAGTAAGAACATAATGATATTCACTGCATGCCTCAGCACTCATTCGACTGCACACATCAAAATGTGTGGCTTCCAACAAGTTGCTATCTTGTTCCGTTTTGCTGAAAACGAGGCTTTCAGTCATCTTGCCCATGTGATGTGATTTGCATGTCTCAAGTGATTCAAAATCAAGCGAGTTCAGACGGTCCATTTGCATGGAGTTTCTTCATGCATATACACCAATAGACATGGTTCACATGTCTCACACTTTTCAAAAACGAGTGAGTCCAAAGATCCATCAACATGGAGCTTCTTCATGCGTTTTATACCATTATGACTTACATGGCAGTGCCACAAGTAAGTGGTACTATCATTACTATCTTATATCTTTTGGCATGAAAATGTGTATCCCTACGATCAAGATTCAATAAACCATTCCTTTAGGTGCAAGAGCACTTATTCAGGTTTAATACTAATCTTGATGGTAGAGGGAGCGTGCGATGTTAGATCACATCAAACTTGGAAACACTTCCAACACATATCGTCAGCTCACCTTTAGCCAGTCTCCGTTTTATTCCGTAGCTTTTATTTCGAGTTACTAACACTTAGCAACCGAACCGGTGTCTAATACCCTGGTGCTACTAGGAGTACTAGTAAAGTACACATTAACATAGTGTATATCCAATATACTTCTATCGACCTTGCCAGCCTTCTCATCTACCAAGTATCTAGGGTAATTCTGCTCTAGTGACTGTTCCCCTTATTACAGAAGCACTTAGTCTCGGGTTTGGGTTCAACCTTGGGTTTCTTCACTGGAGCAGCAGCCGATTTGCCGTTTCATGAAGTATCCCTTCTTGCCCTTGCCCTTCTTGAAACTAGTGGTTTCACCAACCATCAACAATTGATGCTCCTTCTTGATTTCTACTTTCGCGGTGTCAAACATCGTGAATACCTCAAGGATCATCTTATTTATCCCTGATATGTTATAGTTCATCACGAAGCTCTAGCAGCTCGGTGGTAATGACTTTGGAGAAACATCACTATTTCATTTGGAAGATCAACTCCCACTTGATTCAAGTGATTGTTGTACTCAGACAATCTGAGCACAAGCTCAACGATTGAGCTTTTCTCCCTTAGTTTGCAGGCTAAGAAAATCGTCGGAGGTCTTATACCTCTTGACATGGGCACGAGCCTGAAATCCCAATTTCAGCCCTCGAAACATCTCATATGTTCCGCGACGTTTCGAAAACGTCTTTGGTGCCTCTACTTAAACCATTTAACTGAACTATCACGTAGTTATCAAAACGTGTATGTTCGATGTTCGAAACATCCACAAACGATGTTTGGGGTTTAGCACACTAAGCAGTGCATTAAGGACATAAGCTATCTACTGTCTGCATAATTGCTACTTTCAACTTTCAACTATATTTTCTCTAGGAACATATCTAAAACAGTAGAACTAAAGCGCGAGCTACGACATAATTTGCAAAAGGTCTTTTGACTATGTTCAAGATAATTAAGTTCATCTTATGAACTCCCACTCAGATAGACATCCCTCTGGTCATCTAAGTGATCACATGATCCGAGTCAACTAGGCCGTGTCCGATCATCACGTGAGACGGACTAGTTAACGTCGGTGAATATCTTCATGTTGATCGTATCTGCTATACGACTCATGCTCCACCTTTCGGTCTCCGTGTTCCGAGGCCATGTCTGCACATGCTAGGCTCGTCAAGTTAACCCTAAGGGTTTTCGCTGTGTAAAACTGTCTTACACCCGTTGTATGTGAACGTAAGAATCCATCACACCCGATCATCACGTGGTGCTTAGAAGCGACGAACTGTAGCAACGGTGCACAGTTAGGGGAGAACACTTCTTGAAATTTTGTAAGGGATCATCTTATTTACTACCATCGTCCTAAGCAAACAAGATGCATAAACATGATAAACATCACATGCAATCAAATAGTGACATGATATGGCCAATATCATTTTGCTCCTTTTGATCTTCATCTTCGGGGCTCCATGATCATCATCGTCACCGGCATGACACCATGATCTCCATCATCATGATCTCCATCATCGTGTCTTCATGAAGTTGTCACGCCAACGACTACTTCTACTTCTATGGCTAACGCATTTAGCAATAAAGTAAAGTAGTTTACATAGCGTTCTTTAATGACACGCAGGTCATACAAAAAATAAAGACAACTACTATGGCTCCTGCCGGTTGTCTTACTCATCGACATGCAAGTCGTGAATCCTATTACAAGAACATGATCAATCTCATACATCACATATCATTCATCACATCCTTTTGGCCATATCACATCACATAGCATACCCTGCAAAAACAAGTTAGACGTCCTCTAATTGTTGTTTGCATGTTTTACGTGGCTGCTATGGGTTCTAGCAAGAACGTTTCTTACCTACGCAAAACCACAACGTGATATGCCAATTGCTATTTACCCTTCATAAGGAACCTTTTCATCGAATCCGTTCCGACAAAAGTGGGAGAGACTGGCACCCGCTAGCCACCTTATGCACCAAGTGCATGTCAATCGGTGGAACCTGTCTCACGTAAGAGTACGTGTAAGGTCGGTCCGGGCCGCTTCATCCCACAATACCGTCGAAACAAGATTGGACTAGTAACGGTAAGCATATTGAACAACATCAACGCCCACAACTACTTTGTGTTCTACTCGTGCAAAGAATCTACGCAATAGACATGGCTCATGATACCACTGTTGGGGAACGTAGCAGAAATTCAAAAAATTTCCTACGTAACACCAAGATCTATCTATGGAGAAACCAGCTACGAGTAGAAAGAGAGTGCATCTACATACCCTTGTAGATCGCTAAGCGGAAGCGTTCAAGTGAACGGGGTTGATGGAGTCGTACTCGTCGTGATTCAGATCACCGATGATCAAGTGCCGAACGGACGGCACCTCCGCGTTCAACACACGTACAGCCCGGTGACGTCTCCCACGCCTTGATCCAGCAAGGAGAGAGGGAGAGGTTGAGGAAGACTCCATCCAACAGCAGCACAACGGCGTGGTGGTGCTGGAGGAGCGTGGCAATCCCGCAGGGCTTCGCCAAGCACCATGGGAGAGGAGAAGAACTTGGGAGAGAGGGAGGGGCTGCACCAAAGGCATAAGGTATGTTTGGGAGGCCCTCCTACCCCACTATATATAGGGATCCCAAGGGGGGGGTGCGCCAGCCCCTAGGAGATCCAATCTCCAAGGGGGCGGCGGCCAGGGGAGGAGTCCTCCCCCCCAAGGCACCTAGGAGGTGCCTTCCCCTGCTGGGACTCTTCCTTTAGGGTTTCCCAGGCGCATGGGCCTCTTGGGGCTGGTGCCCTTGGCCCATGTAGGCCAAGGCGCACCCCCTACAGCCCATGTGGCCCCCCGGGGCAGGTGGCCCCACCCGGTGGGCCCCCGGGACCCTTCCGGTGGTCCCGGTACAATACCGATGACCCCGAAACTTGTCCCGATGGCCGAAACAGGACTTCCTATATATAAATCTTTACCTCCGGACCATTCCGGAACTCCTCGTGACGTCCGGGATCTCATCCGGGACTCCGAACAACATTCGGTAACCACATACAAGCTTCCTTTATAACCCTAGCGTCATCGAACCTTAAGTGTGTAGACCCTACGGGTTCGGGAGACATGCAGACATGACCGAGACGTTCTCCGGTCAATAACCAACAGCGGGATCTGGATACCCATGTTGGCTCCCACATGTTCCACGATGATCTCATCGGATGAACCACGATGTCAAGGACTCAATCGATCCCGTATACAATTCCCTTTGTCTAGCGGTATTTTACTTGCCCGAGATTCGATCGTCAGTATCCAATACCTTGTTCAATCTCGTTACCGGCAAGTCACTTTACTCGTTCCGTAACACATCATCCCGTGATCAACTCCTTGGTCACATTGCGCATATGATGATGTCCTACCGAGTGGGCCCAGAGATACCTCTCCGTTTACACGGAGTGACAAATCCCAGTCTCAATCCGCATAAAACAATAGATACTTTCGGAGATACCTGTAGTGCACCTTTATAGTCACCCAGTTACGTTGTGACGTTTGATACACCCAAAGCACTCCTACGGTATCCAGGAGTTACACGATCTCATGGTCAAAGGAAGAGATACTTGACATTGGCAAAGCTCTAGCAAACGAACTACACGATCTTTGTGCTATGCTTAGGATTGGGTCTTGTCCATCACATCATTCTCCTAATGATGTGATCCCGTTATCAACGACATCCAATGTCCATAGCCAGGAAACCATGACTATCTGTTGATCACAACGAGCTAGTCAACTAGAGGCTCACTAGGGACATATTGTGGTCTATGTATTCACACGTGTATTACGATTTCCGGATAATACAGTTATAGCATGAATAAAAGACAATTATCATGAACAAGGAAATATAATAATAATACTTTTATTATTGCCTCTAGGGCATATTTCCAACAGTTTCAGCATCAGACATAGAGATATCATTTGGATTATCAGGTGGTTCAGCAATAGGTTCACTATAAGTTTGCACAGTTCTATCATTTTTCTTCTTCTTCTTTTTAGAAGAACTAGGAACATCAATATTATTTCTTTGAGAATCTTGCTCGATTCTCTTAGGGTGGCCTTCAGGATACAAAGGTTCCTGAGTCATTCTACCAGTTCTAGTAGCCACTCTAACAGCATAATCATTTTTCTTTCTATTCATTTCATCAAGCACTTCTTTTTGAGCCTGAAGTACTTGTTCTACTTGAGTGGTAACCATAGAAGCATGTTTGCTAACAAGTTGAAGTTCATCTTTAATGTCAGCCATATAATTGTTGGAAATATGCCCTAGAGGCAATAATAAAATGGTTATTATTATATTTCCTTGTTCATGATAATTGTATATTGTTCATGCTATAATTGTGTTATCCGGAAATCGTAATACATGTGTGAATATATAGACCACAACATGTCCCTAGTAAGCCTCTAGTTGACTAGCTCGTTGATCAACAGATGGTTACGGTTTCCTGACCATGGACATTGGATGTCATTGATAACGGGATCACATCATTAGGAGAATGATGTGATGGGCAAGACCCAATCCTAAGCATAGCACAAGATCGTGTAGTTCGTCTGCTAGAGCTTTTCTAAGTGTCAAGTATCATTTCCTTAGACCATGAGATTGTGCAACTCCCGGATACTGTAGGAGTGCTTTGGGTGTACCAAACGTCACAACGTAACTAGGTGGCTATAAAGGTACACTAAAGGTATCTCCGAAAGTGTCTGTTGGGTTGGCATGAATCGAGACTGGGATTTGTCACTCCGTATGACGGAGAGGTATATCTGGGCCCACTCGGTAATGCATCATCATAATGAGCTCAGTGTGACTAAGCAGTTGGTCACGGGATGATGTGTTACGGCACGAGTAAAGTGACTTGCCGGAAACGAGATTGAACAAGGTATTGGGATACTGAAATGCGTTATATCGACTAGAGGGGGGGTGAATAGGCGATTTTTATGAAAGTCTTCAAAACGTGGGAGTTATGAAGACAAACGATAGAAATAAACCTAATACCCTGCAGCGGAAGGTAGACTACACTAGGCAAGCCATAGTCAAGTATTCAATAGAGTGAAAGCACAATGACTAATAGCAGCAATGTAGTAAGGATCGGGTAGGAAGATATTGTGAAGCCAGACAGAACACGCAGTCACTCAGTGAAGACAAAAGATAGTGCAAACATACAATGACTTCACAAGGAGTAACAGTAAGTAAAGGGAAGGGAAGATGAAACCAGTGACTCGTTGAAGACAATGATTTGTTGGACCAGTTCCAGTTGCTGTGACAACTGTACGTCTGGTTGGGGCGGCTAGGTATTTAAACCTTAGGACACACAGTCCCCGACACCCAGTCCTGAACACGCAGCTCAGGACACCCAGTCCTCACCGTATTCCCCTTGAGCTAAGGTCACACAGACCTCGCCCAATCACTCTGGTAAGTCTTCAAGGTAGACTCCCAAACCTTCACAGACTTCGTTCACCGGCAATCCACAATGTCTCTTGGATGCTCAGAACGCGACGCCTAACCGGCTGGAGGATGCACAGTCCTCAAGTGTAATAAGTCTTCAGATCACACAGACAAGAAGACTTAAGTGATGCCCAATTCTCTTTGGCTCTGGGTGGTTAGGGCTTTATCCTCGCAAGGAATTCTCTCTCAAAGGCTTCGAGGTGGGTTGCTCTCAAACGACAAAAGCCGTACTCTCAATCTGAGCAGCCAACCGTTTATGGTTGTAGGGGGTGGGCTATTTATAGCCACTTGGCAACCCAACCTGATTTGTCCGAAATGACCCTGGGTCACTAAGGAACTGACACGTGTTCCAACGGTCAGATTTCAAACTCACACGGCAACTTTACTTGGGCTGCAAGCAAAGCTGACTTGTCCGACTCTGGACAAGATTCGCTCTCATAGTCTTCACTCGAAGACATAGGTTTTGGTTAGGCATCACTTCAGTCATTCTGACTGGTTCTCTTGGACCCCACTTAACAGTACGGTGGTTCCTATGACTCAACACAAAAGAAAAAGAACTACGAAAGATCTAAGTCTTCGAGCTCCATAGGCTTCATGTGGTGTCTTCTCTTGTCATAGTCTTCAATGTGAATATCTTCATATACCACCTTTGACTTCAATGTCTTCATACATTTTTAGGGGTCATCTCTGGTAGGAAAACCGAATCAATGAGGGACTTCTACCTGTGTTATCCTGCAATTCTCATAAACACATTAGTCCCTCAACTAGGTTTGTCGTCAATACTCCAAAACCAACTAGGGGTGGCACTAGATGCACTTACAATCTCCCCCTTTTTGGTGATTGATGACAAACTAGTTGAAGTTTTCAACGGGGAATATAATCTGTGAAATTGTAAAGGATAAGGAATTGTCTTCATAAGTTGCAAGGGCTCCCCCTGAAGATGTGCATATAAGTAATTTGCTTTTGGAATGCAAATGCACATGGCAGGTTGTACTTGTGGAGATCCACTTCAACTTATGATGACAATCCACTATGCATGTGAAAGTATATGAAGATAATGACAATGCATAATGGAAAATGGACGTCTGCAGAATGATCTAAGTGCGGAATTTATCGTCGCACATGCGGAATTTATCATCGCAAAACAAAGTGGCAGATAAGTAGCAGACGACCATCGAGTTTAAGTGTTACAACTCAAAGAACCAAATGTAGCAAAACGAGAGTTGTAAGCACGAAGCAAAATATAAAGCACCCGCCCATATGGACCCGCTTGAAGACTATCAACCTCATATGCTTCTCCCCCTTTTGTCAGTAAGGACCAAAAAGGTTTGAAGACATAGAGCATCTACTCGTTCCCATGCGGAGTAGGTGAAGTAGCAGGGTCGTTGGTGGTGTTTGGCGGTGCTGAAGAGCTTGGAGCAGAGTTGACGCGTGCTGAAGGAGGTGGTGGTGAAGTAGCATCATCTTCATCCTCGATAACTCTGGCAGTCACTGTTGCAGCAGATGAAGAGAACTCAGAGTCTTCAAGGGATGGAGTTCCTCGCAGCACAGCCCTTCGAGGAGGTGTGGAGTCAAACTTGAATCGCTCAGTGAAGCCATCCTCTTGAAGATCAGCTTCAGAACACATCATCGTGAGCCCTTTCCATGTGCGGCGACAGGTTTCATGGGCAACGAAAGCATTCTTGGTGGCAAGATTGCGAATGCGATTAACATCCACCAAGAGGCTTTTCATCTGACGCTTCAGCCAGTCATGATGCCTATCCTGTTTCTGATGAAGAGCCACAAGAAGCTCTCGGTCGTTGAGAACACGAGTGCGCTTCTTGGGTCTTGGAGCAGTTGTACTATCAGTGGCTTCAGTAGACGCAGGGTGTGGTGCACGTGTAGTGCCAGCCAAAGGATACACCCGAGTGACTGCTTCAACTCCTTCAATGTTCTGTGAGAAACTCTGATGCTCTGCATTCTGAAGACTTAGAGGTTCCTTTGCAGGCTCAGGATAGATGGCTTCAGTAGAGATATCCACATCAGGCAGAAAAATCCTATGATTGCGAGCAGATGGCTGATATGAGATATCGGAGTGAAGTTTAATTAGCCGCATTACCCATGGGGCGTAGAATTTCAAGCCAAACAGATCAGAGCCTGATGCAGCAAGTTGGCGGATGAATAAGTCCTGTGCATTGAAGCATTTTCCATGAAGAATATAGAAGACCAAAGTCTTCATTGCACCCTCAAGCTTGGCATTTGGAGAGTGCCCTTTGATGGGCCAGAGAGTTCGCCTGATGATGTGATAGATGGTTCTTGGCAGATACTCAAGGTCTTCAACGAAGAACTCTGTTGGATAAGCAGCATCTTGGGGCAATGGCTTCATCATGCTGAGCATCTGACTCATATCAGGTTCCGGCCTCTTAAAGATGCTCTCAATAGCTTCACTATGCAGCTGACAGCCATGCTCGTAGAGATCGCCAGGAGTGGGCAAACCAGTGAGCTCAATGATGTCAAATGCATTGGCTTCGTGATGAACGTTTCCGGTCATCCACTCCAGGACCCAAGTCTTCGGATCTCTGCTGTACCCGCGGATGTGAAGTGTGGCATAGAATTGGAGCAATAGCTCTTTATTCTAATGCTCTTGGTCAGTAACGAACGGCAGCAGTCCAACTTCCTTGAAGCAATCCAAAGCTTCTTCCAGACAGGGCAGACTAGCTATGGCTTCAATGTCAAGGCGCTTGTGTGGGAAGATGCGACCTTGGTTGTAAAGAATGCATGAGTAATAGCTTCGCTGAGGATAGCTCCAGAACCGATCAGATGATATCCTTTCCCTTGAGTAGGGGTTCCTGGAGCTATCGAAGAATGTGTTGTCTGCCCTGAAGCCATTGATATTGAAGGAGCCAGGTGCTGATGCAGGACCTGGGAACCTTGGCAATCTTGGGATTGGCTTCTGTACCTGAGGCATGTGCTCAACATGATAGTCGAACTGGGGACCGGCAGCAGACTCAGGAACAGAAGTGACGGGATCAGTGGCTTCGTTGTCTTCTTCTTCCGTTGGGGAGGGCTCCACATTAGCTTCATTGGTGGTTGTGGCAGCCGCAAGATTTTCAAGAACGTTCTCCTTGAGAACTGCTTCTTGGTGGGACAGTGGAGTGGCAACTTGTGGGACTTCATCTTCGGCGGCTGATGCATCCGGATTGTCTTCAGCAGAGACTTGAGGCCTTGGAGCTTTGCGAAGCCTGCGCAACGCAGGCGACGCCTGTGGAGTTGGAGTTGGCTGGGCCTCAATGTCTTCTTCCTCTTGTGGGCGATCCGCCCATGAAGCATCCTGTGCAATTGGCGTCAGTGGACGGCCAATGCTGATGAGTTCGCTGTTCTGAGGAAGGACTGCACCATCTTCTACATGGTCATGTTGACCAATGTCTTCAGCAGCGATAGGATCAGCTACTGGAAAGTCTTCGGCTTCATGAGCCTCTGTGGAAGCAGGCTCATGGATAGTCAGTTGGCGTTCAGCTTCAGGATAGACCATAGAAATGGGTTCAACTATCAAGGGCTCTGTGGGAGCAGCCCGATCTTTCTTGGTCTTCCTCTTCTTCTTGGAGGGGGCAGTTGGAGAGGCTTCAGAATGTTTCCTCTTCCTGGCTTCAGCCTCAGCAGTCCTTGTCTTCTTGAGCTCTGAAGCGGTTGACCGGCTTTTTGGCTTCGAGCCAGTCAGTCTAGTTGGGAAGACAATCGGAACTGCTTCCTGCCTTGGTGCGTCAGGTTCAGCCGTAGCAGGCTTCTTCTTCTTCTTTGCGGCCATCCTGGGGTCGATGCCAGGACGCCCAAGGGCCTTGCGCTTCTCAGCCTCATTGTAGGCTTGCACACATCTGTCAGCCAGAGTCTTCATGCGCTCACGCGAACCCTGAGCTTCTGCACGTTTCTTTACAAAGGCTTCCTTGAGCTCGTGCATCATACTCTTGAAGTTCTTCACTTCCTGCACGCTGAGCTTGGCCATATGCTTCTTGAACTGAGCCTTTTCATAGTCAATCTTTTGCTTCAGTTCAACAATGCGCTGGGCAATAGCGAGTTCTGAAGCAATGGCGCCTTGGAAGGCGACACTGAGGCCAATTGGTAGCTGCAGATCTTCAAAGCTGATGTTTGGCGTGTCAAACCACTCGTCAATGAAGTTGTGGATGATGGTCACATCAAAAAGAGGCAGATCATTGAAGATTTCTGCTTCTTCTTTGCTCTTGATGAGTTGCTCAAGAGCGTCATCTGCTAGATCTTCATCACTTGACAGATCAATGTCGTCATTGCACAGAATGGCAGCAGCAGTTAGCTCTTGTCCGGTGTGAGGCAGAGGCATCTTGACCTTCTGGGGCTTGGAGATGCGAGATAAGTCTTCGGACTGCACACTGTCTTCAGGAGGTGCAGTTGCCAGTGGCTTCGCCCGTGAGATTTTTGATGAAGGGGCAGGCTTTGAAGCTTTAGGCTTCTTCAGCTCCTTTGTCTTCGATGCTGTAGGCGCTTCATCTGATTCAGCGTCAGCTGCAGGCTCATTCACTGCAGTCCCTTGAACTAAGATGCGGGTGATGAGGCCTTCAAGGTTGTTGAAAGGACCGATGACATTGGGTTCTGCATCTCGTGTGCCATCTGCCCTTGGTGCTGAGGGACCAGGGTTGAAGTCTAACCCCAAAGTCTTCTTGTTCTGCTTCGCTGAGTTCTGGGCAAACTGGAAGTTGCGCTTGAACAGATTGTCGTCACGACACCATAGTAGTGACGATGGGTGTGCATCAGCAGGCTGTGGCCCACGGACCATGCAGGGATAGAAGCCTTGTGCAATGGCTTCATCTCTGGACCTGGGTAGAAGATTCTTGTATAGGATGTCTCCCCACGGTCTCTTGATGGCATTTTTCTCAGCATATTCCTGGGTTACAAATCGGTATTTGAACCATTGTTCTGCCCAATATCTTCGAATCCATTGGATTCGGGTCTTGCGCTGATTGTAATCCTCTTCAGGATCTGTCTTGTACAGTTCTGAGAGTTCATCTGGCAGATCTCTGGATGTTTCTCCACGACGCTTTCTGCCACCCTTCCTTGCTGCTTTCTCTGAAGCCATAAACTTTAACTTGAAAGGCTTCAACACGTTCAAAGGCTTCAAAGGTTTTCGCTTGCTGGACCAACAGGAACTGGCTTCGGGAGAATTAATGTGATGCTGTAAGAATTCTGCAAATGAATGCAGACTATGAGAACCAAAGGATTCTCCCACGGACATGTACCTGTGACAGCATTAAGGTGCGAGGGAAGGGGAAGAGGTCATATGCATTCTCAGAAGATTTTGAAGATAAATCAGTTTAGAAGACATTGACCTCATCGTGCGAAGACATTCACTCATAGATAAGGAGTTGGTTCCAGATTTGTACGAATCCACAGATCAGTACAAGTGAGGAATCTAACTACTTTGTGAAGCATAAGTGAATATACTAGGCATGTTATGAGATGCAGTATGAGAGAGATCTAACTTGTGTGAATAGAAACTGCTTGTGGTAGAAAGTGACAAATCCATAGGATCAACGGTGCTGTAAAAAGGAAGTTTTATTTACCACACTAAGAACTGCTAGACGAAGTGGAAGATGAGGCCGAGCAGTTCGATCTTCCGTGCCCTAACTTGGCGACGGAGGACACCTACGGCGACGGCGGAGAGGACGATGTCCGCGGTCGGCGTGAAGACGGCGTCGGAGAGGTTGCGGCAGCGAAGCACTTCGTCGCCGGCGTCGTCGAGGGCTAGCGGTGGCGCTAGGGTTCGTGCGAGAGTGGAAGAAGAGATAATGACCGCTGTGAAGTGTGTATTTATAGGTACATGGGCGGCACTGCGCTATTACACAGGTGCCCCTGGCGATTCGCATCTGAGGAACACGTGGCCATTATGCGGAATTTTGGGGTTTGTTCCACGTCCCACGCACGCCTTGATTGTCGGGTGGTCGTTCCTACTTCTCCGGGTTTCATGTGGAGGAATGAGCATTGAAAACAGACTTAATGGTTGTCTCTGTATCTTCTGCTGACAAGGACGCAGAGAAGACATTCGACAGTTTCAATAGAATGCATATGATTTGGAGAGATAGAATTTGAGATAGAAAGCATAGAGAGGTTAGGGTCCGATCACATTCACTTAGTTCAAAAGATTCAACAATGAAGACATAGCTATAAGTGAATGTTGTAGAGGACAGAACACTAATATATATATATATATATATATATATATATATAATCAACATAGTGAAGATAATCATGAAGATATGTTGAGATCGAAGCCAAACCAAATGTGAAGACATTGCAAGGTAACGCCATGAGTGAAACACTTCAAAATAGAACCTTTGGTGGTGGCGTTACCCACCGTATAGGAAGTATTAGACCCAGACACGGCGCACAATTATTGTGGCGCTCCGAAGTCAAATTCCACATTAATGTATTCACACTTAGAATGTATGTCTTCATTGATTGAAGATATACTTTACTTCGTGTGTTGCACATCTAAGTCATCAATATGCATTAGGGTTAGGATGTGTGCCTGATCACAGGACATTCGAGGATTCCAGGATATTTATCTCACACCGTAACTTGCAAAATCTCTTCTCATCCAAGGGCTTGGTGAAGATATCTGCCAATTGCTCTTCAGTGTTGACGTGTATAATATCAATATCTTCCTTCACAACATGATCTCTGAGAAAGTGATGACGAATTTCAATGTGCTTTGTCTTCAAGTGCTGAACTAGGTTGTTGGCGATCTTGATGGTGCTTTCGTTGTCGCAGTAAAGTGGCACTTGCTTCAGATGAATGCCATAGTCCTTGAGTGTTTGCTTCATCCACAGAAGTTGAGCGCAGCAAGATCCAGCAGCAATGTATTCAGATTCAGCAGTGGAGAGAGATACGCAGTTCTACTTCTTTGAAGACCAACATACAAGTGATCGTCCCAGAAAGTGACATGTGCCTGATGTAGACTTGCGATCAACTTTGTCACCAGCATAATCAGCATCCGAGAATCCAACCAGATCAAACTCTGAGCCCTTTGGATACCATAATCCTAGAGTTGGGGTGTGAGCCAAATATCGAAGAATTCGCTTCACAGCTAAGTGATGCGACTCCTTTGGTGCCGCTTGAAATTGAGCACACATGCAAACACTAAGCATAATATCTGGCCTAGATGCACATAGATAAAGTAAAGAACCAATCATGGAGCGGTATACCTTTTGATCAAACTCTTTACCAAACTTCTTCAGGCAATCTTTGAGATACTTCTCTTGAGATATGAAGATGCCGTTGCGTTGTTGTCATATTTGAAGAGCGAGGAAGAACTTCAGCTCTCCCATCATAGACATCTGATATTGCTCTTGCATCATATATCCAAACTCTTCACTGTACTTCTGATTGGTGCAGCCGAAGATAATGTCATCCACATATATTTGGCACACAAACAGTTCACCATCATATGTCTTCGTGAAGAGAGTGGGGTCTAGGGAACCAGGTATGAAGCCTTTGCTCTTCAGGAAGTATTTGAGTGTGTCATACCAGGCCCAAGGGGCTTGTTTGAGGCCATACAGTGCCTTGTTGAGCTTGTATACCATATCAGGATGTTTTTTATCTTCAAAGCCAGGCGGTTGTGCAACATACACTTCTTCTTCAATCTTGCCATTGAGAAAAGCACTCTTCACATCCATTTGATATAGAACTATGTTATGATGATTTGCATAGGCCAGCAGTATGCGTATGGCTTCAAGTCTAGCCATAGGAGCAAATGTTTCATCGAAGTCAATGCCTTCCACTTGAGTATATCCTTGAGCAACGAGACGAGCTTTGTTTCTGACAACTTGACCATGCTCATCTTGCTTGTTGCGGTATATCCATTTGGTGCCTATTATATTGTGCTTCCGTGGATCAGGACGCTTAACTAGTTCCCATACATTATTCAGTTCAAACTGTTGAAGCTCTTCTTGCATAGCTTGAATCCATTCAGGTTCCATGAAGGCTTCTTCAACTTCCTTGGGTTCTGTTATTGAGATGAATGCGAAGTGCCCACAGAAATTTGCTAGCTGAGTTGCCCTTGAACGAGTGAGTGGACCGGGTGCATTGATGCTATCAATTATTCTTTCAATCTGCACTTCATTGGCAACGCGAGGATGTACAGGGCGAAGACTTTGCTCTTGCTGACCATTGTCGTTGTTAGAAGGAATGTCTTTAGGCTGAGCATTGTCTTCATGTTGATCAGGTGCTGAGATGATAAGTTCTTCTTCAGGATGACCTTCAGAAGGTATAATTTCTCTAGTTCCCATTAGCTTGATTGATTCACTGGATGGAACTTCATCTAGCACATTTGGCAGTTGCTCTCTTTGTGAACCATTGGTCTCATCGAACCGCACATCCACTGTTTCAACCACTTTGTAATGAAAGAGATTGAAGACTCTGTAGGAGTGTGAATCCTTTCCATATCCAAGCATAAAACCCTCATGTGCTTTTGGTGCAAACTTTGAGGTGTGATGTGGGTCCTTGATCCAGCACCTTGAGCCAAATACTCTGAAGTAACTGACATTTGGCTTCTTGCCAGTAAGGAGCTCATAAGATGTCTTGTTCAGAGCTTGTGAAGATAAACACGATTGATTGTATGGCATGCAGTATCAATGGCTTCAGGCCAGAATTTTCTTGGGGTCTTGTATTCATCTAGCATCGTTCTGGCCATCTCAATGAGTGTTCTGTTCTTGCGTTCGACGACGCCATTCTGCTGTGGCGTGTACGGGGCTGAGAATTCATGTGTGATGCCCAAGGTATCAAGATATGTATCAAGGCCAGTGTTCTTGAATTCAGTGCCATTGTCACTTCTGATGTGCTTTATCTTGGCGCCATAATTGTTCATAGCTCGATTGGCGAAGCGTCTGAAGACATCCTGCACTTCAGTCTTGTAAAGGATTATGTGCACCCAAGTGTATCTAGAATAATCATCAACAATAACGAAGCCATAGAGGCAAGCAGTAGTAGTAAGAGTTGAGTAATGAGTGGGACCGAAAAGATCCATGTGAAGCAGTTCGAAGGGTCGAGTAGTGGTCATGATTGTCTTCGAGGGATGTTTGGCCCTCGTCATCTTCCCTGCTTCACAGGCACCGCATAAGTGATCTTTCTTGAACTTGACGCCCTCGATGCCTATGACATGCTTCTTCTTCGCAAGGGTGTGGAGGTTCCTCATGCCAGCATGCCCAAGCCTCCGATGCCAGAGCCAGCATTCTGAAGCTTTTGCTAGAAGACATACGGCAAGCTGTGGTCCTGCTGAGAAATCTACCACGTACAAATCATCTTTTCGATACCCTTCAAATACTAGAGACTTGTCAGATTCCATTAGTACAAGGCAACGATATTTTCCAAATATTACGATCATGTTCAAATCGCAAAGCATTGAGACAGACATTAAGTTGAAGCCAAGGGATTCAACAAGCATGACTTTATCCATGTGTTGATCCCTTGAGATTGCAACTCTACCTAGACCCAATACCTTACTTTTACCAGTGTCAGCAAATGTGATGTGGCTCTTGTCGGATGGACGTAAGGTTGAGTCCATAAGAAGACTTCTTTTGCCAGTCATGTGATTTGTACACCCACTATCAATAATCCATTCTGAAGACGCTGGTGTCGTACCCTACAGTGCAGTTAGGGGGATAGGCTTCACCAAGAGCATTGTGAAGCAAAAACATTTGACGAACCAATGGGTTATGAAAGCTTAGATCCAGATTAGGACTAATAGGGAGAGTAGCAAGCGATTCAGGAACGAAGTACATAGTAAGACCATTCGGGCATTTGATCTTGCGCCCTACAAGATGTTTAAGGTCCCCAGCAATGGCGTCAGACGATTTTGGTTTTCTGCTGGAGACCTTTCCCTGCAAAAGAGAGTTAAGCTTTCTTAGCCACCCACATCTTCAAGGGTGGCTGAGAAGCAATAAGTCTAAGTGCAGCATCTGAGAATTTTGGCTTTGGAGCCCTAGCAAACAGTCTTGCAGGCGGACAATAGTACTCATAAGAATAAGCAGAATAGTTCTTGGTCTTATGAACATGGCGGTTTGATGAACCGCTCTCATATTCATATGCCTGAGTATGGTTTCCCTGCAAAACATTTGCGTTAGTGCGACTCAGGTGAGTCCTCTGTCTGTATGAAGCCTTTGGACCGTATGAAGCCTTTGGTCTGAGGTTTGTCTTCTTCACGTGAGGTGTCATGATGACATTCACAGGAAGATTCTCCAGACACCTTTTCGGAACCCAGATCTTCTTCATAGGCGGTCCATTCCTGCAGTTAGTACCAATGTACCTGGCAAACACTTCACCATTCTGATTCTTAAACAGTATATAGTTTGCATCAAAGGATTCATCAATGATAATGGGGTTAGCACAAGTGAAGCCAGATAGATTGGATGGGTCTGCTGAAGGTTCCTTTGCAGCAACCCACATGGTTTTGGGGTACTGCTCAGGTTTCCAGTAAGAGCCATCAGCATTCATTTTCCTTACGAACCCAACACCCTCTTTCCTCGGGTTTCGGTTCAGTATCTGCTTTTTGAGGACATCACATAGTGTCTGATGCCCTTTAAGACTTTTGTACATCCCTGTTTCAAGCAATGTCTTCAACCTAGCATTCTCATCAGCAATAGCAGTGGTATCCTCAGCAGAGGGGTTAGTTACCACATCAACAGTTGAAGATATTGCAACAGTAGTAGCAGTAGAACATTCAGCAACAGAAGTAGCATTATCACGCTCAATGCATTTAAGACATGGTGGTTCAAATCCTTCCTGAGCGGGACTGATCTGTTTGGCGCGAAGTGACTCGTTTTCCTTTTGAAGATCTTCATGAACCGCTCTCAATTTCTCAAGATCTTGCTTCCTTTGAAGATAATCATAGGAAAGCTTTTCATGAGTTGTTGAGAGAGTTTCATGACGACTTTCAAGTTCCTGATACTTAACGTGAAGATTTTTTATGTCTTCAATTAAGGATTCAGATCGAGTCATTTCAGCACCTAACAGATCATCGCTTCTGTCTAACAGTTTTTGAATATGTTCCATAGCTTTCTGTTGTTCAGTTGCAATTTTAGCAAGTGTTTTGTAGCTGGGTTTTGAATCACAATCAGAGTCATCGTCACTAGATGTTTGATAGTGAGTAGTGCGTGTGTTTACCTTGGCACCGCGTGCCATGAAGCAGTAGGTAGAAGCGGAGTAGTCCTTGTCATTTGCATCGGTGTCGGTGACGAGGTCATTGTCTTCAGTATTGAAGATGGACTTGGCAACGTATGCTGTAGCCAGACTTGCGACGCCTGAATCGGACTCCTCCTCAGACTCCACCTCCGCCTCCTCAGAAGCGGACTCCTCCTCTGAATCCATTTCCTTGCCAACAAACGCACGTGCCTTGCCAGATGAGCTCTTCTTGTGTGATGAAGACTTTGAGGAAGACTTGGAAGAAGACTTTGAGTATTTCTTCTTCTTCTTGTCGTCAGAGTCATATTCCTTGCTCTTCTTCTTCTTTTTGTTCTCATTGTCCCACTGTGGACACTCAGAGATGAAGTGGCCAAGTTTCTTGCACTTGTGACATGTTTTCTTCTTGTAGTCATGAGCAGAAGCTTCATCATTCCTTGAGCTTGATCGGGAAGACTTTCTGAAACCTTTCTTCTTGGTGAATTTTTGGAACTTCTTCACAAGCATAGCAAGTTCCCTTCCAATGTCTTCAGGATCATCAGAACTGCTGTCAGATTCTTCTTTAGATGAGGAGACAGCTTTTGCCTTCAAGGCACGAGTTCGCCCATAGTTTGGACCGTAGATATCTCTTTTCTCAGAAAGCTGAAACTCATGTGTGTTGAGCCTCTCAAGTATGTCAGATGGATCGAGTGTCTTGAAATCAGGACGTTCTTGAATCATCAGGGCTAGGATGTCAAACGAACTATCAAGTGATCTCAGTAGTGTCTTGACGACTTCATGTTTGGTGATCTCAGTAGCGCCGAGGGCTTGAAGCTCATTTGTGATGTCAGTGAGTCGGTCAAATGTGTGCTGGACATTCTCATTGTCATTTCGCTTGAAGCGGTTGAAGAGGTTGCGAAGGACACTGATTCTCTGATCTCTCTGGGTTGAGATGCCTTCATTGACCTTGGAGAGCCAGTCCCAGACCAGCTTAGATGTCTTCAAAGCACTCACACGGCCATACTGTCCTTTGGTCAGGTGACCACAGATGATATTCTTGGCAGTAGAGTCCAGTTGAACAAATTTCTTGACATCAGCAGCAGTGACACCTTCTCCAGCCTTGGGAACGCCGTTTTCGACGACATACCATAGGTCAACATCAATGGCTTCAAGATGCATGCGCATCTTATTCTTCCAGTAGGGATATTCAGTTCCATCGAAGACGGGGCACGCAGCGGAGACTTTAATTATCCCTGCAGTCGACATAGCTAAAACTCCAGGTGGTTAAACCGAATCACACAGAACAAGGGAGCACCTTGCTCTGATACCAATTGAAAGTGCGTTATATCGACTAGAGGGGGGTGAATAGGCGATTTTTATGAAAGTCTTCAAAACATGGGAGTTATGAAGACAAACGATAGAAATAAACCTAATACCCTGCAGCGGAAGGTAGACTACACTAGGCAAGCCATAGTCAAGTATTCAATAGAGTGAAAGCACAATGACTAATAGCAGCAATGTAGTAAGGATCAGGTAGGAAGATATTGTGAAGCCAGACAGAACACGCAGTCACTCAGTGAAGACAAAAGATAGTGCAAACATACAATGACTTCACAAGGAGTAACAGTAAGTAAAGGGAAGGGAAGATGAAACCAGTGACTCGTTGAAGACAATGATTTGTTGGACCAGTTCCAGTTGCTGTGACAACTGTACGTCTGGTTGGGGCGGCTAGGTATTTAAACCTTAGGACACACAGTCCCGGACACCCAGTCCTGAACACGCAGCTCAGGACACCCAGTCCTCACCGTATTCCCCTTGAGCTAAGGTCACACAGACCTCGCCCAATCACTCTGGTAAGTCTTCAAGGTAGACTCCCAAACCTTCACAGACTTCGTTCACCGGCAATCCACAATGTCTCTTGGATGCTCAGAACGCGACGCCTAACCGGCTGGAGGATGCACAGTCCTCAAGTGTAATAAGTCTTCAGATCACACAGACAAGAAGACTTAAGTGATGCCCAATTCTCTTTGGCTCTGGGTGGTTAGGGATTTATCCTCGCAAAGAATCTCTCTCAAAGGCTTCGAGGTGGGTTGCTCTCAAACGACAAAAGCCGTACTCTCAATCTGAGCAGCCAACCGTTTATGGTTGTAGGGGGTGGGCTATTTATAGCCACTTGGCAACCCGACCTGATTTGTCCGAAATGACCCTGGGTCACTAAGGAACTGACACGTGTTCCAACGGTCAGATTTCAAACTCACACGGCAACTTTACTTGGGCTGCAAGCAAAGCTGACTTGTCCGACTCTGGACAAGATTCGCTCTCATAGTCTTCACTCGAAGACATAGGTTTTGGTTAGGCATCACTTCAATCATTCTGACTGGTTCTCTTGGACCCCACTTAACAATACGGTGGTTCCTATGACTCAACACAAAAGAAAAAGGACTATGAAAGATCTAAGTCTTCGAGCTCCATAGGCTTCATGTGGTGTCTTCTCTTGTCATAGTCTTCAATGTGAATATCTTCATATACCACCTTTGACTTCAATGTCTTCATACATTTTTAGGGGTCATCTCTGGTAGGAAAACCGAATCAATGAGGGACTTCTACCTGTGTTATCCTGCAATTCTGATAAACACATTAGTCCCTCAACTAGGTTTGTCGTCAATAATCCAAAACCAACTAGGGGTGGCACTAGATGCACTTACAGATACCAACGATCGAATCTCGGGCAAAGTAACGTACCGTTTGACAAAGGGAATTGAATACGGGATTGATTGAATCCTCGACATCGTGGTTCATCCGATGAGATCATCGTGGAATATGTGGGAGCCAACATGGGTATCCAGATCCCGCTGTCGGTTATTGGCCAGAGAGGTGTCTCGGTCATGTCTGCATGGTTCCCGAACCCGTAGGGTCTACGCACTTAAGGTTCGGTGATGCTAGGGTTGTAGAGATATTAGTATGCGGTAACCCGAAAGTTGTTGGGAGTCCTGGATGAGATCCCGGACGTCACGAGGAGTTCTGGAATGGTCCGGAGGTAAAGATTTATATATAGGAAGACCAGTTTCGGCCACCGGGAAAGTTTCGGGGGTCACCGGTATTGTACCGGGACCACCGGAAGGGTCCCAGGGGTCCACCGAGTGGGGCCACCTATCCCGGTGGGCCCCATGGGCTGAAGTGGGAAGGGAACCAGCCCCTGTTGGGCTGGTGCGCCCCCCTTGGGCCTCCCCCTGCGCCTAGGGTTAGAAACCCTAGGGGTGGGGGGCGCCTCCACTTGGCTTGGGGGGCAAGCCACCCCCTTGCCCCCCCATCTAGATGGGATCTAGAGGGGCCGACGCCCCCCTGGCCCCTATATATAGTGGAGGGGAGGGAGGGCAGCCGCACCCCAAGTCCCTGGCGCCTCCCTCTCCCTCCGTGACACCTCTCCCTCTCGTTGGTGCTTGGCGAAGCCCTGCCGAGATCCCGCTGCTTCCACCACCACGCCGTCGTGCTGCTGGATCTCCATCAACCTCTCCTCTCCCTTTGCTGGATCAAGAGGGAAGAGACGTCTCTCCCAACCGTACGTGTGTTGAACGCGGAGGTGCCGTCCGTTCGGTGCTCGGTCATCGGTGATTTGGATCACGACGAGTACGACTCCATCAACCCCGTTCTCTTGAACGCTTCCACTCGCGATCTACAAGGGTATGTAGATGCAGTCCTCTTCCCTCGTTGCTAGATGACTCCATAGATTGATCTTGGTGATGCGTAGAAAAATTTTAAATTTCTGCTACGTTCCCCAATAGTGGCATCATGAGCTAGGTCTATGCGTAGTTTCTATGCACGAGAAGAACACAAGTTGTTGTGGGCGTTGATTTTGTCAATTTACTTGCCGTTACTAGTCTTATCTTGATTCGGCGGCATCGTGGGATGAAGCGGCCCGGACTGACCTTACACGTATGCTTACGTGAGACTGGTTCCACCGATTGACATGCACTAGTTGCATAAGGTGGCTAGCGGGTGTCTGTCTCTCCCACTTTAGTCAGATCGGATTCGATGAAAAGGGTCCTTATGAAGGGTAAATAGAAATTGGCATATCACGTTGTGGTTTTGGCGTAGGTAAGAAATGTTCTTGCTAGAAACCTATAGCAGCCACGTAAAAACTTGCAACAACAATTAGAGGACGTCTAACTTGTTTTTGCAGCATATGCCGTGTGATGTGATATGGCCAAAAGGATGTGATGAATGATATATGTGATGTATGAGATTGATCATGTTCTTGTAATAGGAATCACGACTTGCATGTCGATGAGTATGACAACCGGCAGGAGCCATAGGAGTTGTCTTAATTTATTTATGACCTGCATGTCAACATAAATGTCATGTAATTACTTTACTTTATCGCTAACCGTTAGCCATAGTAGTATAAGTAATAGTTAACGAGACAACTTCATGAAGACACGATGATGAAGATCATGGTGTCATGCTGGTGATGACGATGATCATGGCGCCCCGAAGATGGAGATCAGAAGGAGCAAAATGATATTGGCCATATCATGTCACTATTTGATTGCATGTGATGTTTATCATGTTTTACATCTTATTTGCTTAGAATGACGGTAGCATAAATAAGATGATCCCTCGCAATAATTTTAAGAAAGTGTTCCCCCTAACTGTGCATCGTTGCTAAGGTCCATTGTTCCGAAGCACCACGTGATGATCGGGTGTGATAGGTTCTAACGTTCGCATACAATGGGTGTAAGCCAGATTTACACACGCAATACACTTACGTTGACTTGACGAGCCTAGCATGTATAGACATGGCCTCGGAACACGGAAGACCAAAAGGTCGAACATGAGTGGTATAGAAGATATGATCAACATGAAGATGTTAACCGATGATGACTAGTCTGTCTCACGTGATGATCAGACACGGCCTAGTTGACTCGGATCATGTATCACTTAGATGACTAGAGGGATGTCTATCTGAGTGGGAGTTCATTGAATAATTTGATTAGATGAACTTAATTATCATGAACTTAGTCTAAAATCTTTACAATATGTCTTGTAGATCAAATGGCCCATGCTAATGTTGTACTCAACTTCAACGCGTTCCTAGAGAAAACCAAGCTGAAAGACGATGGTAGCAACTATACGGACTGGGTCCGGAAATTGAGGATCATCCTCATAGCTGCCAAGAAAGCATATGTCCTTGAAGCACCGCTAGGTGAAGCACCACCCCCAGCAAACCAAGACGTTATGAACGCTTGGCAGTCCTGTGTTGATGATTACTCCCTGGTTCAGTGCGGCATGCTTTACAGCTTAGAACCGGGGCTCCAGAAGCGTTTTGAGCAACACGGAGCATATGAGATGTTCCAAGAGCTGAAAATGGTTTTCCAAGCTCATGCCCGGGTCGAGAGATATGAAGTCTCCGACAAGTTCTACAGTTGTAAGATGGAGGAGAATAGTTCCGTCAGCGAGCACATACTCAAAACGTCTGGGTTGCACAGCCGCTTGTCTCAGCTGGGAGTTAATCTCCCGGATGATGCGGTCGTTGATAGAATCCTTCAGTCGCTCCCACCTAGCTACAAGAGCTTTGTGATGAACTTCAATATGCAGGGGATGGAAAAGACCATTCCTGAGGTATATTCGATGCTGAAATCAGCGGAGGTGGAAATCAAAAAGGAACATCAAGTGTTGATGGTGAATAAATCCACTAAGTTCAAGAAAGGCAAGGGTAAACAGAACTTCAAGAAGGACGGCAAGGGAGTTGCCGCGCCCGGTAAGCAAGCTGCCAGGAAGAAGCCAAAAAATGGACCCAAGCCCGAGACTGAGTGTTTTTATTGCAAGGGAAGTGGTCACTGGAAGCGAAACTGCCCCAAGTACTTAGCGGACAAGAAGGCCGGCAACACCAAAGATATATGTGATATACATGTTATTGATGTGTACCTTACCAGTACTCGTAGTAGCTCCTGGGTATTTGACTCCTGGGTATTTAATACCGGTGCGGTTGCTCATATTTGTAACTCAAAACAGGAGCTGCGGAATAAGTGGAGACTGGCGAAGGACGAGGTGACGATGCACGTCGGGAATGGTTCCAAGGTCGATGTGATCGCCGTCGGCACGCTACCTCTACATTTACCTACAGGATTAGTTTTAAACCTCAATAATTGTTATTTAGTGCCAACTTTGAGCATGAACATTGTATCAGGATCTCGTTTAATACGAGATGGCTACTCATTTAAATCCGAGAATAATGGTTGTTCTATTTATATGAGAGATATGTTTTATGGTCATGCCCCGCTGGTCAATGGTTTATTCTTATTTAATCCCGAACGTGATGTTACACATATTCATAGTGTGAATACCAAAAGATGTAAGGTTGATAATGATAGTCCCACATACTTGTGGCACTGCCGCCTTGGTCACATTAGTGTCAAAAGCATGAAGAAACTCCATGCAGATGGACTTTTGGAGTCTCTTGATTATGAATCATTTGACACGTGCGAACCATGCCTCATGGGAAAAATGACCAAGACTCCATTCTCCGGAACAATGGAGCGAGCAATCAACTTATTGGAAATCATACATACTGATGTGTGCGGTCCAATGAGTATTGAGGCTCGCGGTGGCTATCGTTATGTTCTCACCCTCACTGATGACTTGAGTAGATATGGGTATGTCTACTTAATGAAACACAAGTCTGAGACCTTTGAAAAGTTTAAGAAATTTCAGAGTGAGGTTGAGAATCAACGTGACAGGAAAATCAAGTTCTTGCGATCAGATCGTGGGAAGAATATTTGTCACGAATTTGGCACGCACTTAAGGAAATGTGGAATAGTTTCACAACTCACGCCGCCCGGAACACCTCGGCGTAATGGTGTGTCCGAACGTCATAATCGCACTCTATTGGATATGGTGCGATCTATGATGTCTCTTACCGATCTACTGGTGTCATTTTGGGGCTATGCTTTAGAGACTGCCGCCTTCACTTTAAATAGGGCTCCGTCGAAATCCGTTGAGACGACACCGTATGAATTATGGTTTGGGAAGAAACCTAAGCTGTCGTTTCTAAAAGTTTGGGGATGCGATGCTTATGTGAAGAAACTTCAACCTGAAAAGCTCGAACCCAAATCGGAAAAATGCGTCTTCATACGATACCCTAAAGAAACTATTGGGTATACCTTCTACCTCAGATCCAAAGGCAAGATCTTTGTTGCCAAGAATGGATCCTTTCTAGAGAAAGAGTTTCTCTCGAAAGAATTAAGTGGGAGGAAAGTAGAACTTGATGAAGTATTGCCTCTTGAACCGGAGAGTGGCGCAGCTCAAGAAAATGTTCCTGAGGTGCCTGCACTGACTAGAGAGGAAGTTAATGATGATGATCATGAAACTTCAGATCAAGTTGCTACTGAACTTCGTAGGTCCACAAGGACATGTTCCGCACCAGAGTGGTACGACAACCCTGTCCTGGAAATCATGTTGTTAGATAATGGTGAACCTTCGAACTATGAAGAAGCGATGGCGGGCCCAGATTCCGAAAAATGGCTGGAAGCCATGAAATCCGAGATAGGATCCATGTATGAAAACGAAGTATGGACTTTGACTGACTTGCCGATGATCGGCGAGCCATAGAAAATAAATGGATCTTTAAGAAGAAGACATACGCGGATGGTAATGTGACCATCTATAAAGCTCGGCTTGTCGCTAAGGGTTATCGACAAGTTCAAGGGGTTGACTACGATGAGACTTTCTCACCCGTAGCAAAGCTGAAGTCCGTCCGAATCATGTTAGCAATCGCCGCATTCTATGATTATGAGATATGGCAAATGGACGTCAAAACGGCATTCCTTAATGGTTTCCTTAAGGAAGAATTGTATATGATGCAGCCGGAAGGTTTTTTCGATCCTAAGAATGCTGACAAGGTGTGCAAGCTCCAACGCTCAATCTATGGGCTGGTGCAAGCATCTCGGAGTTGGAACATTCGTTTTGATGAGATGATCAAAGCGTTTGGGTTTACGCAGACTTATGGAGAAACCTGCGTTTACAAGAAAGTGAGTGGGAGCTCTGTAGCATTTCTCATATTGTATGTGGATGACATATTATTGATGGGAAATGATATAGAATTTTTGGAAAGCATAAAGGCCTACTTGAACAAGTGTTTTTCAATGAAGGATCTTGGAGAAGCTGATTACATATTAGGCATCAAGATCTATAGAGATAGATCGAGACGCCTCATTGGTCTTTCACAGAGTATGTACCTTGACAAGATATTGAAGAAGTTCAATATGGATTAGTCAAAGAAGGGGTTCTTGCATGTGTTGCAAGGTACGAGATTGAGCACGGCTCAATGCCCGACCACGGCAGAAGATAGAGAAAAGATGAGTGTCGTCCCCTATGCCTCAGCCATAGGGTCTATCATGTATGCCATGCTGTGTACCAGACCTGATGTAAACCTTGCCGTAAGTTTGGGAGGAAGGTACCAAAGTAATCTCGGCATGGAACACTGGACAGCGGTCAAGAATATCCTGAAGTACCTGAAAAGGACTAAGGATATGTTTCTCGTTTATGGAGGTGACGAAGAGCTCATAGTAAAGGGTTACGTCGATGCTAGCTTCGACACAGATCTGGATGACTCCAAGTCACAAACCGGATACGTGTATGTTTTGAATGGAGGGGCAGTTAGCTGGTGCAGTTGCAAGCAAAGCGTCGTGGCGGGATCTACATGTGAAGCGGAGTACATGGCAGCCTCGGAGGCAGCACAAGAAGCAATCTGGGTGAAGGAGTTCATTACCGACCTAGGAGTTATTCCCAATGCGTCGGTCCCGATGACTCTCTTTTGTGACAACACTGGAGCTATTGCCCTTGCCAAGGAGCCCAGTTTTCACAGGAAGACCAGACATATCAAGCGTAGCTTCAACTCCATTCGTGAAAATGTTCAAAATGGAGACATAGATATTTGTAAAGTGCATACGGACCTGAATGTCGCAGATCCATTGACTAAACCTCTCCCTCGAGCAAAACATGATCAACACCAGAACTCTATGGGTGTTCAATTCATCACAATGTAACTAGATTATTGACTCTAGTGCAAGTGAGAGACTGCTGGAAATATGCCCTAGAGGCAATAATAAAATGGTTATTATTATATTTGCTTGTTCATGATAATTGTATATTGTTCATGCTATAATTGTGTTATCCGGAAATCGTAATACATGTGTGAATATATAGACCACAACATGTCCCTAGTAAGCCTCTAGTTGACTAGCTTGTTGATCAATAGATGGTTACGGTTTCCTGACCATGGACATTGGATGTCATTGATAACGGGATCACATCATTAGGAGAATGATGTGATGGACAAGACCCAATCCTAAGCATAGCACAAGATCGTGTAGTTCGTCTGCTAGAGCTTTTCTAAGTGTCAAGTATCATTTCCTTAGACCATGAGATTGTGCAACTCCCAGATACCGTAGGAGTGCTTTGGGTGTACCAAACGTCACAACTTAACTGGGTGGCTATAAAGGTACACTACAGGTATCTCCGAAAGTGTCTGTTGGGTTGGCATGAATCGAGACTGGGATTTGTCACTCCGTATGATGGAGAGGTATCTCTGGACCCACTCCGTAATGCATCATCATAATGAGCTCAGTGTGACTAAGCAGTTGGTCACGGGATGATGTTCTACGGCACGAGTAAAGTGACTTGCCGGTAACGAGATTGAACAAGGTATTGGGATACCGACGATTGAATCTCGGGCAAAGTAACGTACTGATTGACAAAGGGAATTGAATACGGGATTGATTGGATCCTCGACATCGTGGTTCATCCGATGAGATCATCGTGGAATATGTGGGAGCCAACATGGGTATCTAGATCCCGCTGTCGGTTATTGGCCAGAGAGGTGTCTCGGTCATGTCTGCATGGTTCCCGAACCCGTAGGGTCTACACACTTAAGGTTCGGTGACACTAGGGTTGTAGAGATATTAGTATGCAGTAACCCGAAAGTTGTTCGGAGTCCCGGATGAGATCCCGGATGTCACGAGGAGTTCCGGAATGGTCCGGAGGTAAAGATTTATATATAGAAAGACCAATTTCGGCCACCGGGAAAGTTTCGGGGGTCACCAGTATTGCACCGGAACCACCGGAAGGGTCCCGGGGGTCCACCGGGTAGGGCCACCTATCCCGGAGGGCTCCATGGGCTGAAGTGGGAAGGGAACCAGCCCCTGGTGGGTTGGTGCGCCCCCCTTGGGCCTCCCCCTGCGGCTAGGGTTAGAAACCCTAGGGGTGGGGGGCGCCTCCACTTGGCTTGGGGGGTAAGCCACCCCCTTGGCAGCCGCCCCCCATCTAGGTGGGATCTAGAGGGGCCGGCGCCCCCTGGCCCCTATATATAGTGGAGGGGAGGGAGGGCAGCCGCACCCCAAGTCCCTGGCGCCTCCCTCTCCCTTCGTGACACCTCTCCCTCTCGTTGGTGCTTGGCGAAGCCCTGCCGAGATCCCACTGCTTCCACCACCACGCCGTCGTGCTGCTGGATCTCCATCAACCTCTCCTTTCCCTTTGCTGGAACAAGAAGGAGGAGACGTCTCTCCCAACCGTACGTGTGTTGAACGCGGAGGTGCCATCCGTTCGGCGCTCGGCCATCGGTGATTTGGATCACGACGAGTATGACTCCATCAACCCCGGTCTCTTGAATGCTTCCGCTCGCGATCTACAAGGGTATGTAGATGCACTCCTCTTCCCTCGTTGCTAGATGACTCCATAGATTGATCTTGGTGATGCGTAGAAAATTGTTAAATTTATGCTATGTTCCCCAACAATAATCACCCAAGCGTCTAATCAAATAAGCATTTTCTTTTAATTGTCTACCAAATAAGCATTGAAGTCATCTTGCTTATACATAAAGTTATCAAACTCATCCAAGCATTGACTAGCAATTTTAGTAGGAGGGACTTCAGCTTTATCATATCTATAAAGAGAATTTACCTTTACTACCTGTGTCGGGATATCGGGATCAGGAGGTTCTTCAGTAAATAAATAATTGAGATCATATGTTTCTTCAACAGGCGGTATATTAAGACCATGTATTTCTTCAATAGGAGGTAAATTCTTAACGTCTTCAGCTTTAATACCTTTTTCTTTCATAGATTTCTTTGCCTCTTGCATATCTTCGGGACTGAGAAATAAAATACCTCTCTTCTTAGGAGTTGGTTTAGGAATAGGCTCAGTAATTGAAGCAGGAGATGGCTCAGGAGCTGGCTCAGGAGGTGCCCAATTATTTTCATTTGTCAACATATTATTCAATAGAATTTCAGCTTCATCTGGTGTTCTTTCCCTGAAAAGAGAACCAGCACAACTATCGAGGTAATCTCTGAAAGCATCGGTTAGTCCATTATAAAAGATATCAAGTATTTCAGGTTTCTTAAGAGGATGATTAGGCAAAGCATTAAGTAACTTGAGAAGCCTCCCCCAAACTTGTGGGAGACTCTCTTATTTAATTTGCACAAAGTTGTATATTTCCCTCAAAGCAGATTGTTTCTTATGAGCAGGGAAATATTTAGCAGAGAAATAATAAATCATATCCTGGGGACTACGCACACAACCAGGATCAAGAGAATTAAACCATATCTTAGCATCACTCTTTAATGAGAACGGAAATATTTTGAGTATATAAAAGTAACGCAATCTCTCATCATTAGTGAACAGGGCAGCTATATCATTTAATTTAGTAAGATGTGCCACAACAGTTTCAGATTCATAGCCATAAACCGGATCAGATTCAACCAAAGTAATTATATCAGGATCAACAGAGAATTCATAATCTTTATCAGGAACACAAATTGGTGAAGTAGCAAAAGCAGGGTCAGGTCTCATTTTATCTCTAAGTGATTCTTTGTTCCATTTAATTAATAACCTCTTAAGCTCATATCTATCTTTGCAAGCAGAAATAGCAGCAGAAGATTCCATATCAAAACGATAACCTTCAGGAATAACAGGCATATTTTCATCATCATTATCATCATCGTATTCAGATTCAATAATTTCTTTTTCTCTAGCCCTGGCAATTTGTTAATCAAGAAATTCACTAAGGGGCACAGTAGTATCAGGCATAGAAGCAGTTTCATCATAAGTATCATGCATAGCAGAAGTGGCATCATCAATAACATGCGACATATCCGAACGAATAGCAGAAGCAGATGTGGGTGTCGCAAACTTACTCATAACAGAAGGTGAATCAAGTGCAGAGCTAGATGGCAATTCCTTACCTCCCCTCGTAGTTGAGGGATAGATCTTGGTTTTTGGATCTCTCAAGTTCTTCATAGTGTCCAGCAGATATAAATCACAAGTGACTCAAAGAATAGAGATATGCTCCCCGGCAATGACGCCAGAAAAAGGTCTTGATAACCCACAAGTATAGGGGATCGCAACAGCTTTCGAGGGTAGAGTATTCAACCCAAATTTATTGATTCGACACAAGGGGAGCCAAAGAATATTCTCAAGTATTAGCAGCTGAGTTGTCAATTCAACCACACCTGGAAACTTAGTATCTGCAGCAAAGTGTTTAGTAGCAAAGTAATATGATAGTGGTGGTAGCGGCAACAAAAGTAAAGACAGCAAAAGTAATGCTTTTGGTATTTTGTAGTGATTGTAACAGTAGCAGCGGGAAAGTAAATAAGCATAAACTAGTATATGGAAAACTTGTAGGCACCGGATCAGTGATGGATAATTATGCCAGATGCGGTTCATCATGTAACAGTCATAACATAGGCTGACACAGAACTAGCTCCAATTCATCAATGTAATGTAGGCATGTATTCCGTATATAGTCATATGTGCTTATGGAAAAGAACTTGCATGACATCTTTTGTCCTACCCTCCCGTGGCAGTGGGGTCCTATTGGAAACTAAGGGATATTAAGGCCTCCTTTTAATAGAGAATCGGAACAAAGCATTAGCACATAGTGAATACATGAACTCCTCAAACTATGGTCATCACTAGGAGTGGTCCCGATTATTGTCACTTCGGGGTTGCCGGATCATAACACATAGTAGGTGACTATAGACTTGCAAGATAGGATCAAGAACTCACATATATTCATGAAAACATAATAGGTTCAGATCTGAAATCATGGCACTCGGGCCCTAGTGACAAGCATTAAGCATAGCAAAGTCATAGCAACGTCAATCTCAGAACATAATGGATACTAGGGATCAAACCCTAACAAAACTAACTCGATTACATGATAAATCGCATCCAACCCATCACCGTCCAGCAAGCCTACGATGGAATTACTCACGCACAGCGGTGAGCATCATGAAATTGGTGATGGAGGATGGTTGATGATAACGACGGCGACGAATCCCCCTCTCCGGAGCCCCGAACGGACTCCAGATCAGCCCTCCCGAGAGGTTTTAGGGCTTGGCGGCGGCTCCGTATCGTAAAACGCGATGATTTCTTCTCTCTGATTTTTTTCTCATTGAAACTCAATATATGGAGGTGGAGTTGGAGTCGGAGACGTAACAGGGGCCCACGAGGTAGGGGCGCCCTAGGGGGGCGCCCCCCACCCTCGCGAGAAGGGTGTGGGCCCCCTGGTCTTCATATTTGGCGAGGATTTTTTATTATTTTTTCTAAGACCTCCCGTGGAGTTTCAGGTCATTCCAAGAATATTTGTTTTCTGCACATAAAACAACATCATGGTAATTCTGCTGAAAACAGCGTCAGTCCGGGTTAGTTCCATTCAAATCATACAAGTTAGAGTCCAAAACAAGGGCAAAAGTGTTTGAAAAAATAGATACGACGAAGACGTATCAAATGGCGGCGCGAAAATGTCCCTCCCGCCAAATCTCGCACGGGATAGGGGTTGAGCTCAGGTCGGCCTCCCAACTCGTGAAGATAAAGATTAGGGGAGAAGATTTGCCGCGCCCCGTAAAAAAATTTACGGGCCGGGGCGGGATGCGGGGTCTGCTCGTGCAGATTTTCTGGCCCCGACCCGCAATTTGGCAGTTATTTTACGGGCCGGGGCGTTTTGCGGGGTCTGCTAGAGTTGCTCTAACAGAGTTGGCACTTAGACTAAAAAAACAGAGTTGGCACTTGGCAGCCTGACCGGGCTTCTTACTTTTTTTTGGATATATTTTTTTCTAACCTGCTGCGAAATGTAGCTCTCTCGAAACTCTTGGCGCACATACTAATCAGTTGGAGGCTTGGAGCCGACTGAAAAAGCAATGCAAACAGATCACTGGTTGACCCTTGATTTCACGCATTACTCCTTCTCCATCCAATCGTCCATGAGCTGATCTGATGTAAATTACTCCCTTCGTGTTATAATATAAAACGTTTTTACAAACTAAACGACTTATACTGTGGGCGGGACAGATAATAAAATAATCACATGCATCGTCCAGATGCAGAGGCCGGGGGTCTAACCTCTTTATAAGAAAAAACTGCGGGGGGAGGGAGTACTTTTCAAAATGAGAAGCGGCCGCTGACTTCCTTTTCGTGAGAAAAAAGAATGAACACGCGGAACTAGACTTAACTTGGCCGGCAGTCGGTCAGGAAGAATTCTCAGCGGCTGCTCAAAAGAAAAGAAAAAGAATTCTCCACGAGCAAATCCCAATCGTCCACGTGCACAGAGGCGCTGTATATACAGAGCCGGAGACGCCTGCCTCTGCCCCATCGCCAGCTCGCGCATTTTGCCAAAGCAGGCAGCCAGCCAAGAGCCAAGCACCAGCAGTTCCATTTCTTCTTCCCTGAGCTCATCCCGTTCCGGCCCAGAGCACCCACAGGAGCGGATCGTCGGTCGAGCAGCGTCGCGTCGTCCCGCGGCTCCGGCATGGCTTCGCCTTCGCCGACGCGCAGCAGCAGCAACAGGAGGCCGCCGCCGCGTCTACAGCCCGCGCGGGCGTTGTTCCTCGCCGTGCTGCTGCTGGTGCTGCTCCGATGCGCGCCGTGCGAAGGGCGTAACCTGCCGACGGCGGGGGAGGAACGACAGGGCGGCAGGGCCGCCGTGATCCACCTCCAAGGCGGCGAGGCGGCGGCGGCGAGGGGGTTCTCGAGGGCCGCGAGGTCCATGGGGTCCGTGCCGAGCCCCGGCGCCGGGCACTAGCCAAGTAGCCATGGTTCTTTCTGTTCTACACCGGAGAAGCTTCCCATTTTGCCTGCGCCGCATTTTTGTCCGCTCGTCGACTTGATGAGCTCCTCGCTTTCATATGCGGCGTACGAAAATGATGGGGACGGTTTGTCATTGTGTATCTGAGTACGTACAGCCGGCCGAAAATAATGTAAACAGCTGGCTGGAACCTTAATCGACGCGCTTGGAAAAGAGCTCCAGTGTCGTATTATCTCTCCTGTCACGTCAATGTCAGCTGCATTGCACGTCAACAGGGTGTGCATGGCTGTGGCCTCAACAACAAACTGATCTGATGATTTCTGTTAAGATCATGTTCGTACTGTGTTCCGTAGTAAGAAATTTTGGTTCAAACTGGCACGCATCGATGCGATGCAGTTGCTGCAAACCACTTCCGCCTACGTATAGATTTTTCCACGTGACATGGAGCAGAGTTATATGCTCCCTCCGTAACTTAATATAAGACGCATTTTGGCACTATCATAGACTCTTAGAAACGTCTTATACAAAGTTCGTATTTGCGAGGTTGCCCGTCGCTTCAACAAAACATGGAATAAAGCTAGACTACTACTTCCTTCGTTCCAAATTACTTGTCACGGGTATGGATGTATCTAAATGTATTTTAGTTTTAGATACATTCATTTCTGCGACGAGTAATTTGAAACGGAAGGAGTACTTGCCGCCATTTCAGAGAAGAAAAATAAAGGTGCTCTTTAACTGCAATTCTCCACACGGGAGCTTAACTGGAATCATTCGCGGGTTCCACTATACATATCAAGCGAGAGCGTGCGTCTCTGCCCCATCAACTCCAGGGCATGTGAAGTGTGGCTGTGTCTCAACAACAGACTAACAACAAACTGATCTAATAATTTCTTTTAAGATTACGTTCCTACTGGGTTTCAAAAGAAAATCTGTTTCAAACTGAAATGCGTCGGGTACAATGCCAGACAGAGATTCAGAACACCCCCACTACATATATGCTTCACGGGATGAGAAGCTACCTCCAGAATAATAAAATGGGTACCCAGAAGTGTACGCCTTATACTACATGAACATCCTACAATATCTACGTACATCGTATACTATCCTACTTACGATCTATATGTACAGACGGGCAATAGGCAGCGTCAGAACTCGAGACCTCCGTTGAGTTGAACAGATAAAGATGGAGGTCCCATGTTGTCGAGGGGTTTCTCCATGGTGACTACTACCCCAGAACTGCCAACTTCACCGTTCAACTTGGACCGCCCAATCTGCCATAGCACACGATAATTACAAGGGCGTCAGTTCATGCTTTGCAGTAAACGCGCTTCGATAAGGAAGAAACCCTCGCATAATGACAACTAATTGAGGGCTTACAGAAAGAGATGTGAAAGCCGAAGGATGTCTCGAGCATGAGAAGCCGCACGACACACCGATCTCTTCCTTCAATGAATGGACAATCTCCGCCCGTATGCCCGGATCACTTCCTCCAAGAGTGGGGCAAACACTGGTGCAGGTGGTTCCATGGATGAGATTATTCATAGGTTGGGAGCAGATTGTGCAAACAAAAAAAAATTAAAACCTGCAATACAACTTATCAACATAAATAGCTACTCCCTCCGTTGCTAAATATTTGTCTTTCTAAACATTTCAAGTGACTACATACGAAGCAAAATGAGTTAATCTGCACTCTAAGATATGTCTACATACATCCGTATGTTGTATCCATTTGAAATGTCTAGAAAGACAAATATTTGGGAACGGAGGGAGTAGTAGGGAAGAAGCTGAAGTAGTAACCAGCTACCATTATTTTCTTCTGTTGGCAGAAACAGAAAACGACCTCAAGCAATATGGACTGCCATATGCCAACTAATGAACACAAAAATGCAAGTATGATATACTTAGTGAAGCATGGAGCATGATCTGAATTTGGCATATTTGGACACTGTTTCGTCAATGACGTTTGCTAATCTGGCATTAACTATGGGTAAACATCCCACACAATGGCTGTTGCCATTTTCAAACCAACCCAGATAATATATTTACCAGTACTTTTGATATCATATCAGTAAGGACACCTACCCAACAAATACTACACAATGACTATTTTGAACTGTGACTAACAGCAATCCAGCCTTTTACCAAGTAAGACCAATCCACCTTTTACTGAGCCGAGAAACCAGTTACGGCTATGAGCCAAGAAACTACCTGACTTGGGTGCTCGGTCTCATCATAAGGCCAGACTTTTTCCATGCTACCGCGTGGGCGACTCCAAATGACAGAGAATTGTCAGGCCATTGATATGTAGGGGTAAACCATGTACCTTGCGAGCTCTTCAATGGGGAAAAAATTAACAAATAAAAGGACAAGTGAAAGAATTAGGAACACACCCCAAGAAAATAAGAGTAATGTAACTTTGAAACAAATACAAAAAATAGCATGTGTAGTGCATGTTATTGTTGTTTCATAATAGAATAGTTCTTGACAATCTGCACAGTTCAAACTGTTTCTGTAAGAATTTACAAACATAAAAAAAATTGTGCAGTTACATAGCTAGCATTGACCAACCTTGAAGGAGAAGCTCAGTTTGGTTTCTCCAGGAATTTTTCCATGGGCTTGAAGCAATCCACCAAATAATGGGAGAAAACCACTTGCTGTTATCCCCTCACCAGCAACATATCTAAATTGCCCATTTGAGAATTCCACATCCATGAAGGCCTGCAACAAAGAACAACCAAGGGAAGATGATAAGACGGTAACAAGTACTCATCAGTAGGATGATAGCCTTTGATAAATTTGCCAGCTATACAGTTGCCTATCAATGTACATCCACAAACAAACAGTCATGCGAAAAATTGACGCATTCCTTTTAGGTTTACATGGCTCCAGTAAATTAGAAGGTTAGATGATTGCACTAAGCATGGACAAGTTCCATTGTTTTTTATTTCCTTATAAAACTCATACAAAGTTAATGGCAAGGTTGATAGTAGAAAAAATGTTAATGACAAGGCCTAGCGGAACAATACCTTCATAGACACATGCACCACATGATGGCAAAATACAGGGGGGAAGCAAGCTAAGCATTTGTACAGCTAACTAAACTATCCGGCAACTTAGTACACAGACTGATGATCCGCAAACTTTGGTCAATAAAATTGGAATACAGCTGACACTGGATAGATACTAGGAAAAACACATTTGAACTAAAACCACAACACTTATTTTAGATCGGAGGGAGTAACTGAAAGCGGAGGGCAAAAGGGCAAGGTAAGAGCAACCAACATGTCTACTTACACAAGCTACCGGGTTGAGGCACATCATGGACATCAACAACCATTTTTTCTGTTTTGACCAGATAACTGGACATAAGGAATGCACTCCATTCTACAAGAAATGAATAAGTATTTAGTACGTGCAAGTAGTAAAATATAGGTCAATACATGCACACAAAGAGCTTGAATGGGCACAATTCCAGAAGATGGTGATAGCTATAGCAAGTACTTAACGTGTTAGAAAATTTAGCAGAAATAAGTATGCAAAATACATGCTTACAAATATGGAGAATATTTCTAATGCATAACTAATTAACTGACTCTGCTAGAGCTGAATTCAGCATCTAAATCACTTTTATGGATCTGGATAGAGAAATATGGTCATGCATTTTAGAACCAACATTTTCACATCTTAAATCAGACTAGCTAGGAGAGGGCATTATAACTGCAAGCTTCCACAGAACAATCCTAAATCAGACTAGCTAACAGAGCAGAATCACCAAGAATTGATGCAGAGCAAGATGAGCATTCCATAATTATATACTATTACTTGATGATTACATGACCAATCAACTAGAATAAAAAACTGGTTTTAGTTTCAAGTAGATGCTATGCATAATATTTGCACTCTTGTAGTATATTTCACATTTAACCAATATACAATGCAATGTACTCCCTCCGTCCCATAATATAAGAACGTTTTTTACACTAGTATAGTGTCAAAAATGTTCTTATATTGTGGGACGGAGGGAGTATATAAAGCTTTAGAGATTATCATTCATAAGAAAAGGCAACAAATACACTGTTCTCGTCAATTATCTGAACGATAAAATAAATAAAAACTAATGAACATGCACAGATTCATTCATATATCAAGAATAAGAGAAGTACCTTGTGATCATAAGCATACCAAATGAGGTGTTGCTTTGACAGATTAATAGGCAAAAGAAGTGTTGTAGAGTCTCGCACAAAAAGTAAGGGACCCAACTGAATAAGGAAACCAGGTGCATTGTCATTTCCATTATTTGAACCACCTCGTGATGATTCTAACCTCCAAAAGTCTCCACGTGCAACAACTGAACTATCAACAGTATGGTGCCTTGTATTGTACATTGCTGAGACATTTACAGTCCCCTGCATCATCATCATTACAGGTGTTATGATGTGTACTTGAGCATATTGAATGTGTTTCAGCATCGCAGACCCAGTATAATTACACTCTAAACCTGTACAAAAACCCATCATAAATCTGCAGAAAAAAAGAAGGGTATATAACCTTTGGCATACGAAAAGGATATCTGAAGTACATGTGTACTACTAAATGACAAACAAATAGCCACAAACAGTATATCATATTGAAATTTAAGAGTGTTAGCTTTTAGCCCCAGCAGTCAATCACACAAACAAATAACAGATACACACAACTGGGATATTTCGCCAAGACATCTCTTGTGTCTCCTTTTTTTTGTTGTTTCCTTCTGACAAATCTTACACAAGATTATAAGCTGCATGTGCATATGTAAACGATCAAGCTAGATGACTCACACTCGCACACACTCCACGGACTCACCTTGTCCAAGTCGTACATGTCAACTAACATGTAGGTAGGACCAAACCAGACACGACTAAGTCTTGATCATTCCAACAATCTCCCCCTAATTAATACTTTGTGCGGCAGAATCAATCAGCCAAACAAATCACGCATACACAAGATAGGCATATTTCACCAAAGACAGGTGCCTCTCTTTTTTTTTCCTTGTTTCTTTCTCAAAACAGTATACAACATTGCAACCTGGATGTGTATGTATGCACAATGAAGCTACACGACACACTCTCGTATACAGACTCGCCTTCCGTACACGTCAATTAGGACATAGCCAGGTAGGACTAGACAGGCCACAATCAGATTAGACCAACACAGCTCCTGGCAGGGACATAGCTAAGTATTGATTATACCAACAATGAACACAAACAAGACACAAATGTGGCGCAATCCGACTTGACCAACATCATTCCTAACGGGATACGACTTGATTATTTCCAACAATGAACACAACCAATTACACAACAAGCACATAGCCACCATTCTACAACTAAATCATCCATGCATAAGCTAAGCTTCCACATGCATAAGATACATCATCTCACTTTGAAGCATTATATCTATCACACAAGTGCGTGGGATAGCAGAAAACATATCAATTGAAATGGAAATCCAACATTGGTACCTGAGGCTTCATAAATTTCCCCAGAGTGCCGATCTCGAACTCGAACCCGAACCCGTCTTCCTCTTCATCCGACCCATCCGCACCCTCAGCCCCGGCCCCGACCGCACTGGCGGCAGCGGCACTCCCAGTGGCCGCCGCCACAGCCGCAGCCACCTCCTCGAGAGAGCCTCCTTCCCCGACACCCTCCAAGGCCACCCCGCCCTCGGCAGCCCTCTCCGCAGCGAGCCCCGCCTCCCCCTCGTCCACCGCCGCGGTCGTCGGTGGCGCAGCGGCCCCCTCCCACTTCCGGCGCCGCGCGCGCTCTGCGCGGAACGGCACGGGGATCTGCCGCGACAGCTGCTGCACGGCGCCGCCGACGGAGGCGCCGAGGTCGGACCCGGCCTGCCCGAGCCGGCCGCCGATCTCGACGAACGACGCGACGGCCACGGCCGGGAGGTCGACGCCCCCGCCCACCGCGAAGGGGGCGGCGGGGAGCTCGATGTCGAAGGGGATGAGCTTGAGCGACAGCGGCGGGGCGGGCCAGGGGAGCTGCGGCGGCTGCACGTGGAGGTGGAGGAGGAGGCCCGAGACGCCCTGCGCGAGGCGGTAGGCCAGGTCCTGCCCGTGCCGCTGCACGCCCAGCAGCGCGGCGTCCAGGGAGATCTCCATGGATGGATGGCGGTACGGGGCGCCGGGCGGAGAGCGGAGGCGCGCCCCGGCGTAGCGGATTAGCTCGAGCCGCGGCGAAATGTGGTGGAGGCGAAGCGATCAGGCGGGCTAGTCGAGTCTGTGGTGGCGGCCCGGCAGACTGCTTGTCCGGGACTGCGCTATCGTGTGGATATCCGTTGCCCTTTGGCCTCGCGTGAGACTACATCATCCGTTTGAACGTCAATCAATGTGTCCGTGCAAGTATATTACGTAAGTGCATACGGATATTAAATAAAATATTATTTTGCGTATTGTGTTATTATGTGATTAGTATTTTTTAGCATTAAATTAACTGTACGCTAAACGTGTTGAGCACTCGACATTGAAGCAGTCTAGGTCGTTGGATTAACATAATTTGATGGCCCAGATTAATTGAATCTTCCTTTTTAGGTCTTTTTATATTGATATATAGACTAGCAAATATGCCCGTGTGTTGCAACGGGAAAAAAATCGCATACTCCTAGCATAATAAGCACGACCCAAGACCCCTTCGCAGGTCCAAGTTATCTATTTGAACCCCTTCGCAGGTCCAAATTATTTATTTGAACATAGTGTCTCATCCATGTTGTGGTTTATCCTCCTTCCCGTCTTCACTGACTATGGCCATGGTATCCACCTAATCACAATGCGTCTGAAGGTGGTCAATTCCAAGGTGATGATCTAGGCTACCGCACTCACATCTGTCACTGAACTCCCTCATGAGTGAATGTCTAATAGTTTTAAAACTAATCTCGTCAGTCTAGGCGTGACAGCTGTCCTTCTCGAGCTATTGCATACACCATCCCTCTTAGAACATCTTCAACGCAAGACGCCTATAGAGGCGCTTAGGAAAATACATTAAATACGATGAAAATTAAAAGCATGCAAGCGCCCCTTCCTTTTCAAGGCTAGACTGTAATCACATGCGCTAAAGCATCGGCGGCTGAACTCAGCGCTTCGTCTCGTGCGATAGAAAAAATCACAAGCGCCTGATGCCTTTTCTGGCATCGATGCCATAGATGACGCTAGGATCGGAGGGCCTAACTGCCCTTAGACAAGGAAACAAATCCTGGCGCCCCTCTCTTAGCGTCCCCGTTGAACATGCCCTTATGCCAACTCACATGAATGTTATTTTAAACATGAACACTTTTTAAATCACATGATTGTTTTAAAGAGCATGCGTATTTTTAAAATTACGAATATATTTTTAAGCACGTGAACACTTTTTAGAATTACATGATTTTTCAGAAAAGGGTAAATATATTTTAAATGATATAAACATTATTTTAATACACAAACACTTTTCTTAATACTACACAAATATATTAAGATGCATCAATGATTCCAAAAAATACATAATGTTTTTTGAAAGGTAGAAGGCTTTTTAAATGACACAAAAAATAAAACTTTTTGTGAGGATGCCCAACTTTTTTGCGAATACTAATTTGATTTGGATTGCAAGTGATCGGGAGAAGGGTGGCGGATGAAAAAAAAAAGAATTTCCCACGAGCCCGTACAAAACATACGAAACAATCAGGGTAAGAGTTTCAATAGTAGGTACAGAATAAAAGCGAGTTTTCCTTTTCTATTCCACCCAGTGGGTTAGCTAGCTGAGTTGGTTCAAGTATGCATATGTAAAGTACGCGGGCAGGATTTGAGTCCTCAAAACGCATTTATTTCTAGTTTATTATGGATGTAATTTTTTTCTACGCGACCTCCCTATGCTTCAAATGTAAAACATCAATTTTAAAATGTTTCGAAAATTCTGAAAATAAATGTGAATTTTCACAAGGAATGTGACTACACCTCCTAAAAATTCAGGTCCAAACCCGAAATGTACATTGAGAAACAAAAAGGACAAATCAAACGTGAATAGTGTCAAATGCTACTTTTGTTTTTTATGACACTATTCACGCTAAGATTTCGCTCTTTTTTTCTCAACGTACATTTAAAACTTGGACCTGGAATTTTTAGGAGTTGTAGTCGCATTCCTTGTAAACATTCATATATTTTTCTAGAATTTTTTAAACATTTAAAATTGATTTATTTGAAGTTGGAGCATGAGGAGCACCTCAAAGATGGGAGTACTTGATATTTACCCGCATCATGAGGACGCGGCTTTCGGGGCCAATTGATCATCAAGGGTGCGTTTGTTTGCAAAGTATTTTTGCAGTTTTTCCACATCCCATACCACCGAAAACACATCTCCCGTTCAAAAAATATTTCGTGCTACGCATTCACTCTGCCTTGACGGGTCGCCCATCAACCCACATTCATGGCGGCGCGGTGGCCGAGTAGCCTACTCCAGTGCTCCCTGACCACATTGATGCCTCATCAATTCGCGTGCCCAAGGCTATTTACAGTCGATCGGCCGCAGACGCTAGCCCTATCATCCTCTCCTCTCCGCCGCGTCGCATAGCATCACACCTCCATCACCGGCCGTCACAATGGGCAAGAAGTCTGACACCTGCAACGGGTGGACGGCGCGCGGCTCCGAATCCGGGATAGCCCCAGATCCAGTTGGCACCGTCGCCCACGGTCTTCGGCTCCTCTCATCCACAACTTCGTCCAACGTCAAGTCAGAACCGATCTTGTGACGATGCGAAGGTGCAGAAGCCGCCCCTACTCGTCACCGTGGCTGCTATGGACGACGAGTTCAAGCGGCAAACGGAGATCGCGCTCTAGTGGTTGTTGATCGACTGCAGTCTGACAATGACATCCCCTATACACAACCGCGGCTTCCAAATTAGATGTCGTGTAAAGGAGGAGTCGACCTCCCCACCATGTAGCCACGACATCCAACTCGAATATCGCATGAAAGAGAAGCAGACCTCCCCGCCTCGTTCGCAATTGATGGCGTTCATTTGCCACTGTGAAGGAGGAGTCCTCCCCCCAACCGTCCTGGGCACAATCGTGTGTAGAGTACTACCTCCAAGCTGAATGTGTGTCTTCCTTGACACGAACAAATGCCTCTCCAAGGCGGGGCATCGAGAGCAATGCAACACGTAGCACTGGGCGGCGTTCACGAAGTGCCAAGTCGTGTCGGCCTAGGCTCTCGACCGGTCCAAGACCATCGCCGAGTCAGGCTCCCGCCATCAGTGTCGCCTCAACCACCAGCTCCTCCAAGCAGGGCCTATGAAGCCCAAGCGCGCCAAGCGACAAAGGCGGCCAAGCTTGTCAAGAGCGAGCGTGCGACAGCCGAGCAGGGATGCTGCGGCGCCTGGCAGGCATTTTGCCCCCTAGTGCAACCATGACGAGAAAGGTGCGGCAAATGGCAACTTGAGTAACAACGCAGACGATGACAAAGGTCCAATGGCCTCAAAAGTGCCATGTATACAAGCTCACCGTCCTATATCTATCCAGTATCTAACATAGTTTAGTTTAGATTAAATTAAGTTTCAACATGTTAAATTTCATCCGTTTGTTTATAAATATATCAAACTTTGTTCAATTTTATTCATTTTTATGCTCACTCTATTCAAATGTTTCGAACATTTAGTGTCTATGGTTGGATGGCCAGCACCCCCCGCCCGTAACAAGTTCAGATGTATCCATGGATAGTTGGTGCCATCGGTTTGATGATCCACATTGGAGTTGCCTTAACACAATACAAAGCGATAATATATGCAACATTAAATTCACTCAAGCGGAGAAACATCAGGCACAATCATTCCATTGCATGGCAACGTTTGCAAAGCTTTTTGACATTTAACTTGACGGTGGAGGGAACTTTGTCCGCAACATATCTTCCAATGGCCCAGAGGCCTTTGTGTGCTTGAGCAATCATCCGCTTGCCAATCTGAGGGCTGCACTTGTAACTTTTGTTGACACAAGACCGATCATCCTCCTCAACACCATTATCACATACCGCGTCCAAAGTGAGACACTCAAGTAATGCTGCATTCTCAAGAATATGGCAGGTTAGTTCGACCATGCTCTTTGCAGCACAGAAGCCTATGATGGTCACATCCTTGATTTTGCCATGGTGATGTCGTCTCAACAGCGAGTCTTCAGGTATCAATTCATGCTCTACGTTCCTCTGTGATACCTGTGTGGAGGAACAACGTGAACCTAGAGTTACATGTTCAGATAGTAGGATACTGATGTTGCAAGCTAGAGGGGAAGAAGTGACTTACATATAAGACAAAAGTCTCCAGGAGAGGACAAGCGTCCAGAATATTAACTAGAGAAAAATAATCATAGCCTGGAGAAAAGCCCCCCTGTCCTTCATGGTCAAAATCAATCTCTAAGTTCTTGAGGCAGCGGAATTTCGCATGTAAGATGGCCGTACTGAAGTCCTGCATATAATATGTCAGTGTTAAACTGCATCGACGCCGCCTTCTCTGCCCTGTTTGAGGCCTACGTTTACCAGCCCGTCTAAAAAGGCCCATTAGTTACAGGATTGAGCAGATAGTATATGCCACTGCAATTCTTGCCGATTCGAAAATGTTATGCAATTTTCATAAAGCTCTGCAGTGGTATTTTTTCCAAGCTCTATAGTCATATCCAATGGCATTTTTTTTAAGCTCTATAGTATATTTTTCGTCCTCGAACTCTTCCGAGAGTTCAGAAATCGTCCCTCAAATCAAAACCGGATAGTTTTTGTCCCCTAACTATCAAAACCGGATAGTTTTCATCCCTCATGCTGCTTCGGACGGTTTACGCCTGCATGAACAGTAAAAAAAATAAAAGGCAAAAAAGCAAAAAAAAAATCTGAAAATTTGTGGGATCAAAGTTCCTCGGGTGCGCAAGGTGCGTGAAATTTTTTGTGCTATTTAGACATTCCAGGAGCTCGTGACAAAGGAAAAACCATAAATATGTACGTCATTAAACAGTAAATTTCAAAAAATAGAAAACAAATTAAAAAAATGAAAATTGTTGGCATACAAGATGCTCGGGTGCTCAATGTGCCTGCAAAATTTTATGGTGTTTGGACATTGTGGGAGCTCATGGCAAAAAAAAGACAAAAATTGGCTGGGAAAAAACTTTGAAAAAGTGCACTTTTTTGTTTTTTTGCTAGAGCTCCTCTTATGTCATTTCAGCACGAAAATATGCAAGCACCTTGCATACCCAAGTATCTTTGATGCCAAAAAATAAAAAAAAATTGCTATTTTTTAATTTACTGTTCACCAACGTACATATTTACAATTTTTTATTTGTCATGAGCACCTGGAATGTCCAAACAATATGAAAATTTGTATGCACCTTGCGCATTCGAGGAACTTTGATCCTGCAAATTTTCAGTTTTTTTTTTACTTTTTTGCTTTTTAAAAAAGTTACTGTTTATCAGTTTACTGTTCATGCGGGCGAGAACCGCCCGAAGCGGCGTGAGGGACGAAAACTATCCGGTTTTGATAATTGAGGGATGAAAATTATCCGGTTTTAAGTTGATGGATGATTTCTATACTCTCGAAAGAGTTCGAGGACGAAAAATATACTTATTCCTTTAAAAAATTAAAAATGTGGTGATTATACACGATGAGATTACAACGCAGGAGCACATTGATGTGTTTCACGAGTTGCATGTCAACGCGCCGAGTTTTTGGGTGGATGATCGGGATGGAATGTCCAAATCGGATCTACTAATATGCAAATCTGCTAGTCTATTACTTTTGAAGAAGTTGAATGTTTCCTTCGTCTTGGACGGCTGCATGCCGTGGACTTCCTTTTTGTTGTCGCGCAACTCCCTCAAGGAAACCGGGAGTGGCATGCCTAAGGGAGTTGTTCGCCCAAGTATGAGCCCTAGGACCAAGCATCTATAGGCAAATACAACCCAAAATATGGTTTGTGTGGCACGGGAATGCAGTGAAACCACCTCCCATCGATAAGTCCCTCGGTCAGTATTCATAATGCGTTGAATCAAAATATTTACTTTCATTTATAATTCGCCCATCTCGTCCAATTTGGATAATATTGATGTTGTTATGGGAAGAACAGTTGAGGGGGTAGGTGTGTCGTAGGTGAGGGCTCATGTTGCTATGGTTTTTTTTCCTTCTTTTTTCTCCATTTTTCTTATGTTCCCTTCTCCGTTTTATTTTATTTATTTCTATTTTATTCGGTTTTATTTGTTTCTTTCTTAGTTTACCTCGGTTTTTTAATTTTTCTTCGGTTTTGCTTTATTTTTCTTGGGTTTTCTTCATTTCTTCATGGGTTTTCATGGTTTTCTTTGGGTTTTCTCATTTTTGAGGTCTATCTTTCTTTCGCTTCTTCGGTTTTCACTGTTTTTGTTTGGGGTGTTTTCTTCAACATATATCTACATTTTCATGCAGACTTGTATATTTTACATATACATCAAAAACATTTGTTTATACATGTTTAACATTTTTTTAATACATGATTAAAAAATTCAAAATTTATGTTGACTACTTTTTTCATTCACACTGTATATTTTCGGTATATATCAAGAACAAATCTTCATACGTGTTTAACATTTTTTAAATATATGATTTATATTTTTATACACGATCAACATTTTAGAAAATTTATGTTTTTATGTTTAATTTTTTAATACATAAAGGACAAAAGGACAGACCCAGTGCATAGAAGCTCCCACAGAAGGTGGGGTCTAGGGAGGGATTACAAGAACCTAGATTTATCCGTGCGAAGTGCAATGCAGAGAGGCTGGTTTGAATCGAGGACCTCTTGGCACAAGCGGAGAGGACTTCACCACTACGCCAGGCCTGCCCTTAAATTTATTCAAAAAAAATATTATATACACCAAGAACATTTTTTGTACACATTTAACATATTTGAAAAACATGATTAACAATTTTTTTCAATTTTTTCTTCTTTGATGACTAGTTTTTCATATATATTGTACATTTTTTATATATATCAGGAACATTTTTTATATATGGTTAACATTTTTTAAATATATGATTAACATGTTTTGATACATGATCAACATTTTTTCTAAAATTATGTTTTTATGTTCATTTTTTAGTACATGTTCCACATTTTTGGTATATACAAGGAACATTTTTATACACATTTAATATTTTTTAAATAGATGATTAACATTTGTCTAAAATGCTTTTTTTAGAAAAGGAATTTGTCTAAAATGCTTGATTAACATTTTTTAATACATGATCAACTTTTTTCATACACATTGTGTTTGTTTCGTATACATGTTTTCTATACATGAGAAACATTTTTACTATACACATTTAACATTTTACAAATGCTATGTTAGCATTTTCAAATGTTTTATCTAGATTGTTTTTTGTAATACATTTTTCGAATATTTGGAAGTATAAACAAAAGTGAAAAAAAGAAAGTAAAAAAGAGAGAGAAAAACAAAAAAACGAGGTTGTGGCCACCCGCGTGCTTGGGCCTGCCCATCTCACACCTCCATTCACGCGATCCTTCCCTCGGTCTCGCTTGAAGCGTGGTATAGCAGCGCCCCAAGAGACAGAACCATGATTTGGCGCACACAACACATCCACGACTGCCATGGCCGTGGATGGCCTCCAGGTCCTCCCATAGCCCTATAAAGATGTCTCCCAAGTTGCCCTAGGCCCCCTCCTCCCTTTCTCCTCTCTCTCCGCTCGCTTCGGCGACGTGTAGCTGATGCACGCGAGCTCGCACGCTAGCACAATCAGACACCGTTCGTCGCAACTGTGTCCAGGAGCTCTCCGGCGCGAGGAATCAAGCTATGAATCCCGAAGTGCGACGCCCTCGACCTCATGGTCGTTGTCGTCTACCGTCAATCCTAACATCAAACAATCATTACAATATGATTTAGTTAGTTAGTTTAAAATGTCTCCTTAATATACTTGTACAGCTACAATTGCTTAACACGAATGGAAAGCGCTGCTGCCACAACTGGAACAAACACAGGTACATCCAAGCAGTGGCGGAGCTTGAGCCGAATATATGGGGGGCAATGGGCTGGAGGAGGGGCAAACATAACTATTTCAGCTGTTTTTAGTGGAAAATAGGCCTACTACAAAGAAATATATACAAAGAAAATTTGTGAGTTGAGGGGGGGGCATGGCCCAGCTTGGCCCCCATGAAGCTCCGCCACTGCATTCAAGGGAAGTAACGCGTGACGAGCACACGTTTCACCCTAGCAAATATAACAAGGACATAGGACAGGAAGGTGCTAGTATAGTAAGAGCATATGCAAGAAAAGAGCTTGAAATGGCACGGTGAGAGCTAGTCTAGTTTATGAGAAAGGAGAACTCTAAGAGGTTGGGCATGCAGATCAGGAGACAAGGTGCACCTGGCATGCATTGTGCATGACGAGGATCCGCTTTCATGTCTAAGAGGCTTCATTCAGCATGTGTCTCTCGAGTTTTCTACTGGAATAGGTATCCTGCATAGCCAACACTTCATCGAAACCTCCTACACCGATGCTTATACTTTGCATCCCTCTATCCCTCAGCGGCTCGACTCACGCTTGTCGCATTGTTCTTCTTCTCTTGCCCTACCGATCCAACACCGGTTAGAAGCTTTATATGTAGCCACTTACACTGTAGCAATTAATGCAATCCAACATAAGTTGACAAGGAGGTTGATGCACATTTCGAACTAAGAAATATCAAATTAGTTTGTGGGCCATGTATCACCCGTGGAAACCTACTCAAGTCAAGTATAGTACATCATCGCTATCTCTATTTCTCTGGCAACTACGATCATCAAAGTGAACACACATAACATGTAGTCATAAATCAAATGTACGCTCAATAGTAAATGTCTATGATTTGATATGTTTTGGATATCCTTGGCCGCGTTCAATTCATGAGATGTCTATCCTATTGCATTACTGTTTTGCTTTCATTTATGTAGAAATTGGAAACCTGGTATCATCAATCGGAATATCCTCACCTGCCACTTGCTCTTTGGGGCGGGTTCCACTACTTGACGATGAAAAAACATCCCAAAAGTCGAGAACAGATATTGGATCTCCATTTCAAAATATAATGCATATATACATCTTTAAAATGCAAGAGATTCGTTCTTCAATGAATTGAACATAGAGGCAACAGTTCGATAATAATTACATATAGTTGCATTTGATCTAGATGCATGTCAGCACTATGTTTATATGCCAAACCATTTCCTTCAAATGCCTAGCTTCTCAAAAACCTGAGACCAAGTAGTACAACACGGATACCACAAACACAGAACGTTATAAGCTGAGAATTCTGTTTCCAAAAAAACTGGCTATACTAATGTAGTCTGCTCTTGGAGCTAAGAGCCTAGGCTACCAATGTAGGTTTGTATTGCCCCACACAAAAAATGTTGGTTTGAACTGGATGTCGTTTGCTTATCTCAGATCAAAACAGAATTATGTGCAGAACCCCCTTGTGCTCTCTTCCTTTCATAGCTCAAACCGCAGCCTCAAATACAAACACATTTAGAAAAAAAATCAGCTGGGTGTGCCAAGCTACCTTATGTCCAAAATTCAACCCGATACATGCATCTTCGAGAGTGCCCAGGTTTGAGCGGCAAAGAGCACCCAGATTAGTCCTTGCTCCAGTTCAATGAATTTCACTAGAAATTCCACACTTTGTAGTTCTTCCAATTGTAGGTACGTACATACACATTTCCACATCAGCACAGGTAAGGCAAGATGTTCTCTAGAACATGAGGGCACACGCTAGCAATCTGCTTCCACATATACAGTATTTGTTTAGTGTTCACCCGACGGCACGCCTGACATGTTACATATTGTGGTGATTCCTGGGGACAGAGCATCGATGTTGTTGACCACACGTATAGGTGATTTCTCCACGGGCCCAGCTGTCTGGGTGAAAATTCTGTCTGGTACGCGGCACGGAGCTAGCTAGTAGAAGCGCCGAAACGCGGGACTGGAGGAAGTTGCCATGGTCCGGCGGGTCGAGGTCTCCATGAGTTCTACTCCCTCCGTTTCGAAATAATTGTCGCTGGGCAATCCCAGTATAAATTCCGCAACGCTATGAATCTTTTCCACTTTCCAGATTTACCCTTCCACCTTATCCGCTCGCTCGCTCGCACCGCTCGCTTGCTCGCTCTCCCTCGCCGGCCACCTTATCCCCTTCCATCGTCGCCTCTCCCTCACCGGCCTCGCCTCTCCGTGGCCGGCCACTCCCTTTCCTCGTCGCCGCCTCCCTCCTCTCCTCGTCGCCGGCCTCTTCCTCTTCCCGTCGTCGACCTCTTCCACCGCCCCTTTCTGCTGAAATCTAAGATGGGCTCTAGGTCCATATTGCAATTTCTGAAAAAATCTCTAAGGGCCCATGTGGGTTATATGGCACTAGGTGTGGTGGGAAGTTTAGTCCCACCCCGGAAGTGGAAGGAGAGTTGGAGTGGTTTATAAGGGTTTCTCTTCTACATGCTATTGGAGCTTGAGAAGAGAAGAGGCCCTCGCGCACTCCTCCTCCGCCGCCCGCCTCGCCATGCCACGCCACGCCTCGTCACGACGCGCCGCGGGTTGCGGGTTGCGGGTTGCGGGATTGAGCCGAGCCGAGCTCACACCTACGCGCTTATTTTTGCCAGTCACTAACGGAGAGTTTTCTGACAGCTGGGCCACAATCTGAGACGTCGGATCTAACCCTAGACGCCACGAACAGATCACATCTGCTCACGCGCACGCCCACCGTCGTTCCTTTGCTGCTGCTGCCGCCGGTGACTCCGTCCCGTCCGCCGCGTACACGGTCGACGGGAGAGCAGGTCTCCGAAACCACGCCCTTCTGGTTCTTGTACGGGATGAGGGGCGAATAGGTTTTTGGGCAGCGGTTACGCGACTGCTCGCTTCCGATCGTCTACTTCCTCTACGTCCGCGTCGCCTTCATCATCACCATGTCCACCGACGCCGACCGTGCCGCCGCCGAGAAAGCTAAAGCCGACAAGAAGGTCGCCGAGGACGCCGCTGCTGCCACCAAAGCCGCGGCCTCTGCGTGGCCTACTGGAGGGTATAACTCGTTTATCCCGCTCCTGATTATTTTCATATTAGCAGTACTAGCAGTATGTGTAGATTTGTCTACTGTTTGCTTAGTACGTGCATGTTTAGATCAGAGTCAGTATGTCATCAACTTAGTCAATGCCATGCTAGTGATTTACTCATGGATTAATTTAATCGAGAAATTGCCTATTTACTCAACAATCCAAAAACATATTATGTGTAGGAATTTCTCGGCAAGTGGCTTTGCCGCTGCACTGAAACCGGATAAGTTTACCGGTACATACTTCAAGCGTTGGCAGACTAAGACCATGTTATGGCTCACGGCTATGAACGTGTTCTGGGTCACCGGTGTCTCCACGGGAACGATTGCTCCTGAACAGGAGAAGGCGTTCAAGGAGGCTACCGTTGTGTTTCTCGGAGCAGTTCTTAGCGTGATCGGAGATAAACTGGTCGACGCATATTTACATGTGCATGTCGCCAAGGACTTGTGGGAGGCGCTCGAATCTAAATTCGGGGCCGCCGATGCAGGGAGCGAGATGTATATTATAGAGCAGTTCCACGATTACAAGATGGTTGAAAACCGTCCTGTATTGGAGCAGGCTCATGAGATAATATGCATTGTTAAGGAACTTGAGCTTCTCAAGTGCGAGTTACCGGGCAAGTTTGTCGCGGGCTGCATAATCGCTAAGCTCCCTAATTCCTGGAGGAACTTTGCCACCACTCTGAAACATCAGAGGCGTGAATTCTCTGTGGAGGATGTCATTGGCCATCTGAGTGTTGAGCAGAATTCGAGGGCAAAAGACTCGCACGGAAAAGGGGCCGAAGGGACTTCTGTTGCCAACATGGTGAACCAGAAGAACTTCAACTCCCACAAGCCCAAGGGAAAGAACAGTGTCCAACACAATACCGACTTTAAGAAGAAGGGTAAGAAGACCTTCAAGAAGAACAAGAAGGACGAGGGCTGCTTTACTTGTGGTTCGGTTGAACATTGGGCCAACAAGTGCCCAAACAAGTACAAGAAGTCAGGACAGGACTCCAAGTCTGTCAACATGATTGTGGGCAACAATGAGAATGGTGCATCTGGGTACGGTAATTTATTTACTGTTTTTTCAGTGTTTCAACCCAACGATTGGTGGGTGGACACAGGTGCAGGTGTTCATGTGTGTGCTGACATTTCATTGTTCACTTCTTACCAGGTCACTGGTCACGGGTCCGTATTGATGGGGAATGGCGCGAGTGCTTCTGTTCATGGTGTTGGCACGGTCGATCTGAAGTTTACTTCGGGAAGGATCGTGCAGCTGAAGAACGTGCAGCATGTCCCCGCCATCAAGAAGAACCTCGTTAGTGGCTCCCTTCTATGTAGAGAAGGGTTTAAGTTGGTTTTCGAGTCTAATAAATTAGTTATTACAAAATATGGACTCTTTGTTGGAAAAGGTTATGAGAGCGGAGGGATGTTCCGCCTTTCCCTCGTAGATTTTTGTAATAAAGTCGTGAACCATATTCATTCGAATGTTAATGAATCTGAAGTTTGGCATTCACGTCTTTGTCACATTAGTTTTGGTGTTATGACGCGGCTAGCCAAGTTGGATTTAATCCCGAGTTTCACTTTAGCCAAAGGTTCTAAGTGCCTTTCATGTGTGCAAGCTAAGCAACCTCGCAAGCCTCATAAGGCCGCGGAGGAGAGACACCTGGCACCATTAGAACTCATACATTCTGATCTTTGTGAGATGAATGGTGTGTTGACTAAAGGTGGAAAGAGATACTTCATGACATTGATAGATGATTCCACTAGATATTGCTATGTGTATCTGTTAAATACTAAAGATGAGGCTCTACACTACTTTAAAATCTATAAGGCAGAAGTTGAAAATCAACTTGAAAAGAAAATTAAACGAGTCCGGTCAGATCGTGGTGGAGAGTACTTCTCGAGTGAGTTTGATTCCTTCTGTGCGGAACACGGCATTATTCATGAGAGGACGCCTCCCTATTCACCCCAGTCAAACGGGGTTGCCGAGCGGAAAAACCGTACTCTAACTGATTTGGTTAATGCCATGTTAGATACATCGGGTTTATCCAAGGCATGGTGGGGGGAGGCTATATTGACGGCATGTCATGTCCTGAATAAAGTTCCGACAAAGGATAGTGAGATCACTCCCTATGAGAAATGGGCAAAGAGAAGGACGACACTCTCGTACTTGCGCACTTGGGGCTGTTTGGCGAAAGTCAACGTGCCGATCCCCAAAAAGCATAAGCTTGGACATAAGACCGTGGACTGCATTAATTTGGGCTACGCTAAGAACAGTGTTGGCTATAGATTTCTAGTAGTGAAATCTGAGGTACCTGACCAGAAGATCGGTACAATTATGGAGTCTAAGGATGCTACATTCTTTGAGGATATTTTCCCTATGAGAGATATGCAAAGCACTTCTAGACAGGAATCTGAGGAGACTCCTGAACCTGCCATCCCTATGGAATATTGTGAACAAACACATGATGAAAATCCCGAGGAGGATGACGAGGAAACCCTTGGTAGGGGCAAGAGACAAAGGACTGCAAAGACCTTTGGTGATGATTTCTTCGTGTACCTCGTGGATGATACTCCCACTTCTATTTCAGAAGCGTATGCCTCTCCAGAAGCTGACTACTGGAAGGATGCGGTCCGTAGCGAGATGGATTCTATCATGGCTAACGGGACATGGGAGATCACTGACCGTCCCTATGGTTGCAAACCACTGGGATGTAAGTGGGTGTTCAAAAAGAAGCTTAGGCCCGATGGTACGATTGAAAAGTACAAGGCTAGGCTTGTGGCCAAGGGCTATGACCAGCAAGAAGAGGAAGATTTCTTTGATACTTATTCACCTGTGGCTAGACTGACCACCATTCGAGTATTACTCTCGTTGGCGGCCTCACATGGTCTTCTCGTCCATCAGATGGATGTTAAGACGGCTTTTCTAAATGGAGAGCTAAAGGAGGAAATCTACATGCAACAGCCTGATGGCTTTGTGATAGATGGTCAGGAAAGAAAGATGTGTAGGTTGATAAAATCTTTATATGGCCTGAAACAAGCACCTAAGCAATGGCATGATAAGTTTAATACAACTCTGACATCTGTTGGTTTCGTTGTTAATGAGGCTGACAAATGTGTATACTATCGCCATGGTGGGGGCGAAGGAGTTATACTGTGCTTGTATGTTGATGACATACTGATATTCGGAACAAACCTCAAAGTCATTGAGGAGGTCAAATCGTTTCTATCTCAGAACTTTAAGATGAAAGACCTTGGTGTGGCTGATGTTATCTTGAACATCAAGCTACTGAGAGATAATGAGGGTGGGATCACACTTCTGCAATCCCATTACGTTGAGAAGGTGTTGAGTCGTTTTGGATATTCGGACTGCACACCATCTCAAACACCATATGATCCTAGCGTATTGATTCGAAAGTCCAAAGGCATGGCTAAAGATCAATTGAGATACTCTCAAATCATTGGTTCACTGATGTACCTAGCGAGCGCAACGAGGCCTGACATCGCGTTTGCTGTGAGCAAACTGAGCCGGTTTGTTTCCAAACCGGGTGATGTACATTGGCATGCTGTTGAGAGAGTTATGCGCTATCTGAAAGGTACTATGAACTATGGACTTCACTATACCGGATACCCGTCGGTACTTGAAGGGTATAGTGATGCGAATTGGATCTCTGATGCTGATGAGATGAAGGCCACAACTGGGTATATGTTTACTCTTGGAGGTGGCGCTGTTTCCTGGAAGTCTTGCAAGCAAACGATCTTAACGAGATCGACAATGGAAGCAGAATTAACAGCATTAGACACATCTGGCGTTGAAGCGAGATGGCTTCGAGATCTTTTGATGGACTTGCCATTGGTTGATAAACCGGTTCCGGCTATCCTTATGAACTGTGACAATCAGACTGTCATCACCAAGGTGAAGAGTTCAAAGGACAACATGAAGTCCACCAAACACATAAGAATGAGATTAAAAGCTGTCAGAAAATTAAGAAACTCCGGAGTGATAGCGTTGGACTATGTCCATACGGCTAAGAATCTGGCAGATCCCTTTACAAAAGGGCTATCACGTGTTGTGATAGATAATGCATCGAGGGAGATGGGTATGAGACCCACATGAGTTGCCATGGTGGTAACCCAACCTATATGATCGGAGATCCCGTGAACTAGGACCTGGGAAAACAAGCCAGTGGTGAACTGAGGAGAGTAACTATACTAACCCACTCCGTTGGAGATGCAATACTCTCGATACTGTATGGTAGGATGACTACGGTCTCAATGTGTTCCAAAGCTTGTAAAAGCAAGATGCTATCCTACAGAGCGATCTTTGGAGGAACACACCTATATGAGCCCGACTGCTGGTCACAGTCTATGAGATTGGGGTGATCTCTAGTAAGCTCATGAATAGGCCAGGAGTGTGACTTATATGCTCCACCCGAGGGGTCAGCCTTCGGCAGCCTAGTACTAGTAAGACATGTAGTGAAACTTCTTTACGCCAAACTGACAATTCAAGGCATAGTACATTGTTCAGTTGTGAAGGAGTGTAGCCACTTGTTCTAGGTGAAGTTCAACCTTAACAGGTCTTTACTGAAACACTGGTATATCAAAACAGCAATTGGAACAGAGGACACAATGGGCCCTCGAGATCTGGTGGGGGATTGCTGAAATCTGAGATGGGCTCTAGGCCCATATTGCAATTTCTGAAAAAATCTCTAAGGGCCCATGTGGGTTATATGGCACTAGGTGTGGTGGGAAGTTTAGTCCCACCCCGGAAGTGGAAGGAGAGTTGGAGTGGTTTATAAGGGTTTCTCTTCTACATGCTATTGGAGCTTGAGAAGAGAAGAGGCCCTCGCGCACTCCTCCTCCGCCGCCCGCCTCGCCATGCCACGCCTCGTCACGACGCGCCGCGGGTTGCGGGATTGAGCCGAGCCGAGCTCACACCTACGCGCTTATTTTTGCCAGTCACTAACGGAGAGTTTTCTGACAGCTGGGCCACGATCTGAGACGTCGGATCGTGGGCTGTCACGGACTCGGACGTGGGTCGAGCCCACGTCTCTCCACGAGGCTGCGCCTATAAGTATGCGGTGTCTCCTAACCCTAGACGCCACGAACAGATCACATCTGCTCACGCGCACGCCCACCGTCGTTCCTTTGCTGCTGCTGCCGCCGGTGACTCCGTCCCGTCCGCCGCGTACACGGTCGACGGGAGAGCAGGTCTCCGAAACCACGCCCTTCTGGTTCTTGTACGGGATGAGGGGCGAATAGGTTTTTGGGCAGCGATTACGCGACTGCTCGCTTCCGATCGTCTACTTCCTCTACGTCCGCGTCGCCTTCATCATCACCATGTCCACCGACGCCGACCGTGCCGCCGCCGAGAAAGCTGAAGCCGACAAGAAGGTCGCCGAGGACGCCGCTGCTGCCACCAAAGTCGCGGCCTCTGCGTGGCCTACTGGAGGGTATAACTCGTTTATCCCGCTCCTGATTATTTTCATATTAGCAGTACTAGCAGTATGTGTAGATTTGTCTACTGTTTGCTTAGTACATGCATGTTTAGATCAGAGTCAGTACGTCATCAACTTAGTCAATGCCATGCTAGTGATTTACTCATGGATTAATTTAATCGAGAAATTGCCTATTTACTCAACACTTTCTTCCCACCACCCCGCCTTCACTCACACCGGTAAAAAATATTGATTCTTTTTGCGTCTTCGACGAGCTTCTCTACGACGGAGGCATGGATGTGTAGCGGCGCCAGAGTTGGATACGGGCTAGGGGGCATGAATGTGGACTGGCGCCCAAGCGGACCTAGAGCGACGGCGGAGCAGCGGAACGGCGCCGGAGCCTCCACGTCGCCGTCGTGCACATCTCGTCGTTGTCCTCACACATCGACGCATGGTACGGCCTCTCTCCTCTCCACGCTGAGTACTTGCATTCTCCACGCATGGTACTTGGAGTAGTTCTTGATCCAGTAGTACTTGCAGTAGACGGATTCAGTAGTTCTTGATCCAGGAGTACTTGCAGTAGTTCTTGATCCAGTAGAGTTTAGACAGCTTCCCTTATTTCCTCCATTACTTCTTTGTAATTCTGGATGGGGAGTCATCTCTTTTGAAATGCAGTAATGCCAGCAGTATATCTGTACTTGTACAGACCATCCACCAGACTTGCTAGAAGCAAAGTTCCTCTTCCTGATTTTCTTCTTTATGAAATGGTATCTGCTTTGGGGTTGCAGTACTTGTAGTAGTTCTTGTGCTACTGAAAGCAGTAGTAGCTACTGTTATTTTTTTGCACATGAAGCCTCAGTAATGCAGTAGCTTAATTTTGGAGTAAAATGGAGTATAGTATTGTTTTGGTTGCAGTAGTTTCCAGTATATCAAATTTGGTGGTATTCAGTGCAAGAAGGCCAAATCAGATTCAGTACTGTTTGGGTTGCAGTAGTTTTCCAGTACTATTTTGGAGTAGTGGTTGCAAGATTTAGAGTACATTTAAAACAAGTAATCTTGCATTTTCTTGATCTGTTTTGCTTCATGTTCCAGCTGAAAACTGGATGTACAATGTTTCTGTAGATAATTTGATCGAAAAGGGACGGCATGCTGAGGTGTACAAAAGACAGTTTGCTGATGGACAGTTTGCTGAAGGAGTACTTAACCAAGCATGCTGAGGTGAGCAGAGTAGCATGGAGTAAAATGTTTGCAAGAGTACAATTACAGGCATGAGTACAATGAATTAACCAATGAGTAAAATGTTTGGTTTCCTTTTTGTATTCCAACATGTAGGAGTAAAATGGATGCCCAGCTATGTTTATCTGTTGACCACTGTATTAAAACCTGTAGGATATCTAGCCTCAGATGTTATGACCAAGAGGAGTGGCAGCACTACTTACCCTGGTTTTGAGTCGCTGATTAGTCGCCAACTAATCGCCAAGTCGTCTTCCTGTCAGAGGAGTACATTATTTTGTTTGACAGGAGTATTTCAAGATCAGTACATTATTTTGTTTGACAGGAGGGCTTAAGGACCTACGGTATCATGGTGATTTCATATCAAAATTGAGGAGTACTCCTGTTCATTTGGAGAACTCAAACATCAATTGATATGCATCGAAATTGGGATCAACAGTAGCATGGGGCCTTATCATTCTGGTTTTTGGATGACTTAGTTAATCAAATTCCTCAACTGAGGAACATCTGAACTTGTCATTCCGGTCTTGGGATCAACAGTACCATATGGACTTATCATTCTGGTTTTTGGATGATTTAGTTAATCAAATTGACATCAATTGACCTGTTTTTTGGATCAATTGCAGATTCTCTTGATTGGAGTGGAGAGGAGCAGAGACGAGAGGATCAGCAGAAGTGGACAGCGCAGCGGCTGACCTTGAGCTCTTGATTGGAGTGGGGGGAGGCGGCCGGCGAAGGATCTGTGGCCAACAACGAAGGATCCGAAGTTGTCGCGGAGCAGGCAGCCGGCGGGAAGGGCGGTCGGCGAGGGAGCTGCGGATCTTGGCGCGGAAGGGCAGCCTATGAGGGAGCTGCGGACCATGGCGGGGAAGGGCGGCCGGCGTCATCATAGATCATAGATCGGTAAATCGGTAAGAGACATCATAGATCGCACCATATCTAATAGAGTGCGATTACGACGTTCGGACACACCATTACGCTGAGGTGTTCCAGGCGGCGTGAGTTGTAAAACTATTCCACATTTTCTTAAGTGTGTGCCAAATTCGTGACTCAAGTATTCTCCCCCACGATCTGATCGCAAGAACTTGATTTTCCTGTCACGTTGATTCTCAACCTCACTTTGAAATTCCTTAAATTTTTCAAAGGTCTCAGACTTGTGTTTCATTAAATAGACATACCCATATCTATTCAAGTCATCAGTGAGGGTGAGAACATAACGATAGCCACCGCGAGCCTCAACACTCATTGGACCGCACACATCAGTATGTATGATTTCCAATAAGTTGGTTGCTCGCTCCATTGTTCCTGAGAATGAAGTCTTGGTCATTTTACCCATGAGGCATGGTTCGCACGTGTCAAATGATTCGTAATCAAGAGACTCTAAAAGTCCATCTGCATGGAGCTTCTTCATGCGTTTGACACCTATGTGACCAAGGCGGCAGTGCCACAAGTATGTGGGACTATCATTATCAACCTTACATCTTTTGGTATTCACACTATGAATATGTGTAGCATTATGCTCGAGATTCATTAAGAATAAACCATTCACCATCGGAGCATGACCATAAAACATATCTCTCATATAAATAGAACAACCATTATTCTCGGATTTAAATGAGTAGCCATGTCGAATTAAACGAGATCCTGATACAATGTTCATGCTCAAAGCTGGCACTAAATAACAATTATTGAGGTTTAAATCTAATCCCGTAGGTAAATATAGAGGTAGCGTGCCGACGGCGATCACATCGACCTTGGAACCATTCCCGACGCACATTGTCACCTCGTCCTTCGCCAGTCTCTGCTTATTCCGCAGCTCCTGCTTTGAGTTACAAATGTGAGCAACTGCACCGGTATCAAATACCCAGGAGCTACTACGAGTACTGGTAAGGTACACATCAATTACATGTATATCACATATACCTTTCGTGATGCCGGCCTTCTTGTCCGCTAAGTATTTGGGGCAGTTCCGCTTCTAGTGACCACTTCCCTTGCAATAAAAGCACTCAGTCTCGGGCTTGGGTCCATTCTTTGGCTTCTTCCCGGCAGCTTGCTTACCGGGCACGGCAACTCCCTTGCTGTCCTTCTTGAAGTTCTTCTTACCCTTACCTTTCTTGAACTTAGTGGTTTTATTCACCATCAACACTTGATGTTCCTTTTTGACTTCTACCTCTGCTGATTTCAGCATTGCAAATACTTCAGGAATGGTCTTTTCCATCCCCTGCATATTGAAGTTCATCACAAAGCTCTTGTAGCTCGGTGGAAGCGACTGAAGGATTCTGTCAATGACCGCGTCATCCGAGAGATTAACTCTCAGCTGAGTCAAGCGGTTATGTAACCCAGATATAGTGAGTATGTGCTCACTGACAGAACTATTTTCCTCCATCTTACAGCTGAAGAACTTGTCGGAGACTTCATATTTCTCGACCCGGGCATGAGCTTTAAAAACCATTTTCAGCTCTTCGAACATCTCATATGCTCCGTGTCTCTCAAAACGCTTTCGGAGCCCCGGCTCTAAGCTGTAAAGCATGCCGCACTGAACGAGGGAGTAATCATCGGTACGTGTCTGCCAAGCGTTCATAACGTCTTGTTCTGCAGGGAGAGCAGGTGCTTCACCTAGCGGTGCTTGTAGGACATAATCTTTCTTGGCAGCTATGAGGATGATCCTCAGGTTCCGGACCCAGTCCGTATAGTTGCTGCCATCGTCTTTCAGCTTGGTTTTCTCTAAGAACGCGTTGAAGTTGAGGACAACGTTGGCCATTTGATCTACAATACATGTTGTAAAGATTTTAGACTAAGTTCATGATAATTAAGTTCATCTAATCAAATTATTCAATGAACTCCCACTCAGATAGACATCCCTCCAGTCATCTAAGTATAACATGATCCGAGTTAACTAGGCCTTGTAAAACATGATCCCAGTTAGGGGAAACACTTTCTTGAAATTATTATGAGGGATCATCTTATTTACTACCGTCGTTCTAAGTAAACAAGATGCAAAAACATGATAAACATCTCATGCAATCAAATAATAGTGACATGATATGACCAATATCATATAGCTCCTGTGATCTCCATCTTGGGGCTCCATGATCATCTTGTCACCGGCATGACACCATGATCTCCATCATCATGATCTCCATCATCATGATCTCCATCATCGTGTCTCCATGAAGGTTCTCGCCAACTATTACTTCTACTACTATGGCTAACACGTTTAGCAATAAAGTAAAATAATTTACATGGCATTTCTCAATGACACGCAGGTCATACAAAAAATAAAGACAACTCCTATGGCTCCTGCCGGTTGTCATACTCATCGACATGCAAGTCGTGATTCCTATTACAAGAACATGATCTCATACATCACATATATCATTCATCATTCATCACAACTTTGGCCATATCACATCACAAAACACTTGCTGCAAAAACAAGTTAGACGTCCTCTAATTGTTGTTGCAAGTTTTATGTGGCTGCAAGAGGGTTCTAGCAAGAACGTTTTCTTACCTACGTTAAAGCCACAATGTGATTTGTCAACTTCTATTTACCCTTCACAAGGACCCTTTTCATCAAATCCGCTTCAACTAAAGTGGGAGAGACAGACACCCGCCAGCCACCTTATGCAACTAGTGCATGTCAGTCGGTGGAACCGGTCTCACGTAAGCGTACGTGTAAGGTTGGTCCGGGCCGCTTCATCCCACAATACCGCTGAAGCAAAATAAGACTAGTAGCGGCAAGAAAGTTGACAACATCTACGCCCACAACAAATTGTGTTCTACTCGTGCAAAGAGAACTATGCGTAGACCTAACTCATGATGCCACTGTTGGGGAATGTTGCAGAAAACAAAAAAAAATCCTACGTTTTCACCAAGATCCATCTATGAGTTCATCTAGCAACGAGTGATCGGATGCATCTACATACCTTTGTAGATCGCGAGCGGAAGCGTTCAAAGAACGGGATGAGGGAGTCGTACTCGTCGTGATCCAAATCACCGGAGATCCTAGCGCCGAACGGACGGCACCTCCGCGTTCAACACACGTACGGTCAGCGTGACGTCTTCTCCTTCTTGATCCAGCAAGGGGGAAGGAGAGGTTGATGAAGATCCAGCAGCACGACAGCGTGGTGGTGGATGCAGTAGTCACCGCAGCAGGGCTTCGCCGTTCTTCTGCGAGAGGGAGAGGTGTAGCAGGGGAGAGGGAGGCGCCAAGACTTCTGGGTCGGCTTCCCTCCCTCCCCCCTTTATATAGGCCCCCTAGGGGGTGCGCCGGCCCTAGGAGATGGGATCTCCTAGGGGGGCGGCGGCCAAGGGGGAGGAGTGCCCCCCAAGGCAAGTGGAGGCGCCCCCTCCCCTAGGGTTCCCAACCCTAGGCGCATGGGGGGCCCAAGGAGGGGCGCACCAGCCCACTATGGGTGGTTCCCTCCCCACTTCAGCCCATGGGGCCCTCCGGGATGGGTGGCCCCATCTGGTGGACCCCCGGGACCCTTCCGGTGGTCCCGGTACAATACCGTTGACCCTAAAACTCCCCCGATGGCCGAAACTGCACTTCCTATATATAATTCTTCACCTCCGGACCATTCCGGAACTCTTCGTGACGTCCGGGATCTCATCCGGGACTCCGAACAACTTTCGGATTACTGCATACTCATATCCATACAACCCTAGCGTCATCGAACCTTAAGTGTGTAGACCCTACGGGTTCGGGAGACATGTAGACATGACCGAGACGACTCTCCGGTCAATAACCAACAGCGGGATCTGGATACCCATGTTGGCTCCCACATGCTCCTCGATGATCTCATCGGATGAACCACGATGTCGAGGTTTCAAGCAACCCCGTATACAATTCCCTTTGTCAATCGGTATGTTACTTGCCCGAGATTCGATCGTCGGTATCCCAATACCTCGTTCAATCTCGTTACCGGCAAGTCACTTTACTCGTACCGTAATGCATGATCCCGTGACCAGACACTTGGTCACTTTGAGCTCATTATGATGATGCATTACCGAGTGGGCCCAGAGATACCTCTCCGTCATACGGAGTGACAAATCCCAGTCTTGATCCGTGTCAACCCAACAGACACTTTCGGAGATATCCGTAGTATACCTTTATAGTCACCCAGTTACGTTGTGACGTTTGGTACACCCAAAGCACTCCTACGGTATCCGGGAGTTACACGATCTCATGGTCTAAGGAAAAGATACTTGACATTGGAAAAACTCTAGCAAACGAACTATACGATCTTGTGCTATGTTTAGGATTGGGTCTTGTCCATCACATCATTCTCCTAATGATGTGATCTCGTTGTCAATGACATCCAATGTCCATAGTCAGGAAACCATGACTATCTGTTGATCAACGAGCTATTCAACTAGAGGCTTACTAGGGATATGTTGGTGTCTATGTATTCACGCATGTATTACGATTTTTGGATAACACAATTATAGCATGAATAAAAGACAATTATCATGAACAAGGAAATATAATAATAATCCTTTTATTATTGCCTCTAGGGCATATTTCCAACATATCCGTCTCCACGGCGAGAGGTCATGAAAATTTCTTTTTGTGAACAGGCCAGCTGAATTTCTTGTCTGTTTCTCCCATCACCCCATTTCTCGATCGGGCCAGTTCTCCAATCTTTGTGCTTGGAGTTAATTAGTTTCTGCAAAAGTATCCATTATGACAATCTTTGTGCTACGGCCTACGGTTCTATGTTCCTCTCGTCTTGAGTAAGCCAGTGACAATCGGCTCGCCAGGAAATATATAGCCTTTGTTATTGGTAACTTGGTGAGAATTTTTAACGCATGTAGTTTGACACAGAAGGAAAAGTGTCACTCCATCCAACTAGTTAACACATTCAACAAAGAGGAGTTTGGCCAAGTATTGCATCTCAAGGACAACCGGTTGGACTTGAGAGACATAGCAAGCTCCCACTCGCGGGGCGGTTGCACGAGCTCATGGTTGGACGGCGCTAACCCGGTCATCACAGTGGAACGAATAGGTACTCGGAAAATGAAGACGAGAAGAGGACATATGTTCCTCCCCACAATGATATAGTATCTCTGGACTGAAAAGAGGCTAGAATGAAACGAGGAGATATTGATATGGTTGGGGAGGAAGGCAAACATGATCAAAAGGAGCGCGTGGAGCATAAGACACAACACACATGACGTAAGTTGTGCACACCAAGGATCTGCTTCCTTGTCCCAAAGGCTTCATTCAGCCTTTATGATCGATACTGGTAGGTGGAACATATGCCAATCGTTGCCAACAATTCACCGATGCCTCCCACACCTATGCCCACACTCTGTACTACCTTTCCCCCTCTGCTGTTTAGCTCACCTCTGATACACTGATACACTGATCTTGTTATCTTTGGCCTATGGATCATAGTATAGTAGTAGGGGCTTTATATGCGACCATCTATATTGCATCAATTAATGTTATCCAGTACAAGATGATGAGGAGGTTGTTGCACTGGTCGGAGCAATGACTTCATAATTCACCTTAACGCATACGCGTGTATACAATGTTGCTATTTTAAGAGCGCCGCGTAGAATATAAATGTTGAGGTAAAGAAGAAGAAATCATAAAAATTTGCCTTCTCTTAATTAAGATCTGAACTCTTAGCAACAATATCTCTCAACATATATTTTAGCTACACGTAGTTTTTTTTTTCCGAGAGTACACCAAAATCGTACCATAGTTTTATAAAAGGAAGATAGCAAAACAGTTTACAAGTGACCTAGCTAATGATGCGAACATCATCGAAGGTACACCCACGCCACTTAGACTACTCAGTGTACTCTTACGAATCTATACAACCCTGCCTCTCCAATACGTGCTTTTTCCAAGCTTTGATTTCATCTAAGATTTGTTGAGCTAACCTTGAAGGCTTTCTAAATTGTTCCATACAATCGAAAACCCTGACATTCCTTTATTTCCTTAGATATACGCAATTACTAGATATAAGACTACGGGATAATCCATTGTGCATCAACTTTTTATTCCTATCTCTAGATTACGTGGCGGGTTTAAAATAATGTCTTATCAATCGCTGTACGTGCCCTACTATTCAATGCAAATAGATCCCGTTCTTGTTTTGCGTGGTTAGCTAGGGTCTTTGTTTGGGGTTGTGAGGTGGTGGCAATGTCCCATAGCAGGAATAATGTCTTTGACATCCCATGTCCAACCCGGCAGTGTGTCTAACATGACGGAGGATGTGCGAAGCTGTGTCTCCGAGATCTTGCAGGGTCCGGTTGGCGCTGTTCTATGGTGGATCTACTTGGACCCAGTCCACGCCCGTCTCCGCCGATCCATCTAGATTCATCCGACCATCATTTTCGTTCATATGTTTACATGTATGACCTTTCGATCTACGCTTCTCATGGACAATGATTGTTGTTCTCGTCCTGTGAGACCTTAATACAATAACTTTTTGGCTACCTACTACAAATAGATTTATTCAACTCCGCTAAGGGAGGAAGATGACGGCTCATTTCAGTGTCTGTAGTCGCTAGGTGTTCCACGTACCTGATTGTAATTTATGGACGCCAATATGGCGTTGACGTTCGATGGGATGACCTCCTGTAACGAATGAAAGATTCATTGGGAATCGCTCGTTCCAGCAAACGAAAATGTTCGCTACGATCAACTCCCGACGCCCCCCCCCCCCCCTTCGGTGGCACTATAGATGGGCCCAAAGAGAAAGCCTAGTTTTGTTGTGACTAAGCCTTAAACTAGCCTAGTTTTGTTGTGACTAAGCCTTAGAAGAAAATAAGTTTGTAAAAACTAAAAATGTCATGCGTGAAAATTTAGAAATTGCTGTTGTGCTTCATGAGATGATGCAAAAAATAAAAAATTGTAAAAGGTGTGACGATAAAAAATGCCATAGTGTGTTTAAAAGTGTTATGGTGTACAAAAAATGAATCTGCCATGAAGCAATTTTTTTTCATTGTGATGAAAAAACTGCCATTTTATTACCATGGCAAAATTATTACATATACCATGGCAAACTTATTACATATTCCTTACAAAATTTACCGACAATCATGTATGTAATTTGCCATGTCCTAGAGAACACGAAAACCCCTAAAAATGCCATGTGATTAGTCTATCAAATTTCAAAAAAATTGCCATATTATGTAGATCAAATTTCACAAAAATGCCATGTGACTGTAGCCAAAATAATAAAAATCTCTAAAACCTGGTAACATAGAAAACTTACAAAAACATGATCTCCCACAAAAAAAGCAATGTTTTTGGGAGAACCCTACATGGGATTGCTAATTTTCCATGGTCGGTTACAGAAAGGAAAAAAATGCAAAAAAGAATTTTCATGGTATATGTAATAAGTTTGCCATGGTCTAGTTAAATAAATTGCCATGACAAAACTAGTTGTTCTTTGCCATGCTACGAAAAAATTGCCATGGTAAAAAATAAATTAAAATGAAATTGTCGTGATAGAGAACAAAAAAGAAGATACCATGGATTGTTTAGTAAAATTTGGCATGGTTCATAAAAGCAAAAACTTCTCACGGAAGAGATGAAAGTAACCGTCATGTTTCATAAAGTAAAATCATCATGGTGCATAAAAGCAAAACTCCCCGTAAGCTATGAAAGTTAAATTTGCCATGGATGTGTAGTAAAATAAGAAGTCAATTTGACATGAGCGATAAAAAGTAAATTTGCCATGGCAAAATAAAAGATAAATTTTCCATGGCTGTAAAGTAAAATTTGCAATGGCTACAAAACTAAATTTTCCATGGCTATAAAACTAAATATTACGAGGCTACAAAGTAAACCTGCCATGTTCTTGAAACGTAAAGTGTTAGGAAAATCAAATTTCCGGAATAACAAATCGGACATGGTATTGGTAGATAGCTATTTTGCCATGATCTACGTGACTACATAGTAAGAAAATTGACATACTGCGGTAGAAAATGGCTAATTTGTGAAAGCATCCTATGAAAAACATGTTCATACAGGCTGAACATGTAAACATGTATCTTGCTTAGTTTGATTTAAGTGGCAATTTACAGAGGCCTATCAAAGGAGAAAATTGAATATTCAACAAAGTTATGAAAAAGATGGCAAAACTGCCTGCTGTCGTACAATAAATGCAGAAGGTACACAATAAAAATCATGTTATTTTCGGGTAAAAAATCATGTTAGATTGTTTAGAAAAAATGTCATGAGTGGGAGTGTCCGGAAAAGCACGGACATGTGGCAAAATTACTTAACAATCTCATGGCAAGTTAACAATTAGATGAACATGTGTAAAAAAATTGGAGACATGGCAAACTTGATGGCATGGAAAAAAAATCAAGGGATCCATGACAATTTCGACGAATTTGCTGCAAAAATGTAAGGGAGCGCAAGAGGTACTGGAGGATATGGATGTTGTGCAGCTTTCGGTGCGAGTTGGGGTGGCGTGGGTCCAATCCGGTGGTGGCGACGTCGAGCCTTGCCGCGTCGAGCTACATTCGTGGTGCGATGCCAGTTGCATAATCTGCTCGGCCATGATGGTGCGGGCGTGGAGGCTGTGGCAGCGCAAGGCAGCGACGAGAGGAGCAATAGGGTGAGTCATACATCAACCGAGCACAACGTCGCGCCCGCTCGCCCGCTGCTCATCCTCTTCCGCACCACGCCTCATCGAGCAGTGTAACGCCTACTCCCCCTTACCGCATCCGCCTCCGCGTTGCGACCACCTTGTGCCCACCCCCGATGACCGGGAGTGCTGGATGCAGTTGTTGTTGGAAGAGCCCGTAGTGGGCGAGGCAGAACAACCGAACGGAGAAAGGAAGAAGAGCCACGCCGCCATCCTTAGTTGGAGAAGCTCGTGCCGTCTCGATTTGGATGTGTAGCATCCATGTCGACGTCACCTGCTTCCTGCTTCCTGAGCCCGTCCACCGTCGCCCAGGCGGTCGGTGGGGGCGCGCGGCGCGGGGCAGCCGTAGATGAGGAGGGAGGTTTCCGGGATGACGGCTGTTGCCGACGAGAGGATGCAGCCAAGACACCTATTTGAAATCCCGTGTGGCGAGAAAGGACAACGTGGTGAGAAACGGAGGGGGGGGGTGAGAGATTGAACACAGGGAGATGAACAGAGGGGGGGGGGGGGTTGAGAGATTGATGGGCAGTTTGGTTGCTGTCCTCAGCCACATGCCTGGGCAAAAGTGATGCCTGGTTTGGGCCTGGGATTTCGAGTGTTCTCGTCTGGCCAGGCAGCCTGGCCACGTTCTTGTTTAGATGGTGGCCTGTGCCTGGAAAGTCATCAGCGGATTAAAAAATAAAAGAACTGAGAAAGTATCCCCAAAGCTATCTGCAAACAGCTACTCTAGTCCCAGGCTAATACTACGCTCAGCCCAGCTGAAAGGAAAAGGACGCCTGGCGTTGGCCTGGCAGGCTAATCAGCTGCCTGGGCTGTCCAGGCCAGGCTTGCTCTATTTTTTTCAGGTAACAACCAAACAAAGCTCAGGCAGCTATCAGGCGAGGGCCAAGCCAGGCAGCATCTAGCGTGGATGCGAACCAAACTAGCTCTGAACGCAGGGAGATGAATGGAGGGGTGTGTGTGTGTTTGGGTTGTTCACTTCTTTTGGTCCACTGCGAATGAACGCCACAAGCCTATCTGGCAGCAAACTTGGCGTGTAATTCGTGGTAACGATCCAATGGTGTGAAAGATGCGTTTGATCTGAAATCCTGAGAAACCGACGTCAATTTTATTAGCGATTTCGGTTTTTATTAGTATACCTTTAATATTCTCGGTACTGTCATATTTACATTTGGAAGATTTTTCGAGGGAAAAAAGAAGATCAGAGGCCCCTAACCCTTTGCACTCTCTCACCGTGCCAACTGCACACCAATCACACGTGAGGGCGCGGATGCAAAAACACCACACACCAATCATCCACGCGAGGGCGCGGACGCAAAAACGCCCGCCCCTCCGCCCGCAGGCCGCAGTCCAGCCAGTGCCGCTCCGCTCTATATAAAGGAGCCGAGAGCGGGGGGAGGAAACCCTAAGCAGAGTGGGGAAAGGCGTCTTCGTACTCGCCTCTCTCCGCGCAACCGAGCCTTCCGCCCACCTCCTCCCCATTTCGCCAGCGGCGCACCCACCAACCACCCCCACCCGCCGCCATGAGGGAGTGCATCTCGATCCACATCGGCCAGGCCGGCATCCAGGTCGGGAACGCGTGCTGGGAGCTCTACTGCCTCGAGCATGGCATTCAGGTACGGATCCATCCGCTCGCCCCCCTCCCCCCTTTTACCTGTCGTGTTCAGCGTCGGATCTGGGGTTTGTAGTGGTTGGTGGTGCGCTCGGTCGGTCTGATCTGGCGCAGATCTGGCCGCGGCCGGTCAGATCTGCCCTTGGTAGAAGGGAGGATCTGCATCTGACGGAATGTGGGGTGCATGTGGTCGATTCTGTCGGTCGATCTGGTGTTGTGAGGGGCGCGGCCGGTTCGAATTTGAATTTTTAGGTGTGGATTTACTGGATCTCAGATCCGATGCAAGTCTCGCCTGTTTGGGAGCGGTTGGTTAGGTTTTCCATGTTTTGGATCTGACCGTGAATCCATCGGTTTGAAAAGCCGCTTCCTCCTAGGTAGGTTCGCTACTTGTTAGAACATCACTGATCTGGCACACACTGTTTAGATCTGTGCTGTACTGTACTGTACTGTTTAGATCTGTTCGAATTCTGCTAGATCCGGTGCTATCTGTTCATGCATGTGATGTATCATTGCTGATGGTTCTGAATTGTACATTAGCCGCTCGTAGAGAAATGCATCTCTAATGGATTACTATTCTTCTGTTGGTGCTGTGTAATGCAAGCAATTTAGTAAGCGCTTTGAGGATCCTTTTCTTATCCTGTTGTTACAGAATTTTGTATGGTTAGCTTTGCACCTCTTAACATTGTTTTAATCCCCCTTGTGCAGCCTGATGGCCAGATGCCCGGTGACAAGACCGTTGGGGGAGGTGATGATGCTTTCAACACCTTCTTCAGCGAGACTGGGGCTGGGAAGCACGTCCCCCGTGCTGTCTTCGTAGATCTCGAGCCCACTGTGATTGATGAGGTGAGGACTGGCGCTTACCGCCAGCTCTTCCACCCTGAGCAGCTTATCAGTGGCAAGGAGGATGCAGCCAACAACTTCGCCCGTGGTCATTACACCAGTAAGTGCTGTGCTCTTTGTTTGTAATGATGACAGTACACCACTTTTGCTCGTCATCTGGCTGACTTTTGCTGTGCCTATTGCAGTTGGCAAGGAGATTGTTGATCTGTGCCTTGACCGTATCAGGAAGCTTTCAGACAACTGCACTGGTCTCCAGGGATTCCTTGTCTTCAACGCTGTTGGAGGTGGAACTGGCTCTGGCCTTGGTTCTCTTCTGCTGGAGCGCCTCTCTGTTGACTATGGAAAGAAGTCCAAGCTTGGGTTCACAGTGTACCCATCACCCCAGGTCTCCACCTCTGTTGTTGAGCCATACAACAGTGTCCTGTCCACCCACTCCCTCCTTGAGCACACTGATGTGTCTATCCTTCTTGACAATGAGGCCATCTATGACATCTGCCGCCGCTCCCTTGACATTGAGCGCCCAACATACACCAACCTCAACAGGCTTGTTTCTCAGGTACAGTCTTGTTTCTGCATGGCTACATGTTTTCTGTTTGATGTTTGTTTCAAGTTGCAGTTCCTAATAATGTTTGACTGAGATCTAATTCATTGGTTAAACATCTAATGTGCAGGTCATTTCATCGCTGACAGCTTCCCTGAGGTTTGATGGTGCTCTGAATGTTGATGTCAATGAATTCCAGACCAACTTGGTGCCCTACCCGAGGATCCACTTCATGCTTTCCTCCTATGCCCCAGTGATCTCAGCTGAGAAGGCCTACCATGAGCAGCTGTCTGTTGCTGAGATCACCAACAGCGCCTTTGAGCCTTCATCTATGATGGCCAAGTGTGACCCCCGCCACGGCAAGTACATGGCCTGCTGTCTCATGTACCGTGGTGATGTTGTTCCCAAGGATGTCAACGCTGCTGTGGCCACCATCAAGACCAAGCGCACTATCCAGTTTGTTGACTGGTGCCCCACTGGCTTCAAGTGTGGTATCAACTACCAGCCACCAGGTGTTGTCCCAGGTGGTGACCTTGCCAAGGTCCAGAGGGCTGTGTGCATGATCTCCAACTCCACCAGTGTCGTCGAGGTCTTCTCCCGCATTGACCACAAGTTTGACCTCATGTACGCCAAGCGTGCCTTCGTCCACTGGTACGTCGGTGAGGGCATGGAGGAGGGAGAGTTCTCTGAGGCCCGTGAGGATCTTGCTGCCCTGGAGAAGGACTATGAAGAAGTTGGTGCTGAGTTCGACGAGGGTGAGGACGGTGACGAGGGCGACGAGTACTAGAGCCTGCCTCCTGGTGCTTTCGCAAGGCGTGCTGCTGCTATCCCATGATCTGCCCGAGTGGCTTTATCTGTTATCTGTCTGTTTGAATCTTTGCTTTGTGGTGTTTGTTTTACAACCTGTTGTGTTGTAAGACCCTTGTATCTTTGAACCTGTTATGCACCTTGGTTAATATGCATGCTATCTGGTTATCTACACCATAGCCTTAATTGCTCTGTCTCCATTTTCCTGTTTTATACTAATTTGTATTGTTTCATTTGTGGTACTGTTGAACTCTGCCTATTATCTCAACATAGCCGGTCGGAAGCCCGAGTGAAGGAGTGTTGGTGAGATGCTTGGCGAGCCATTGTTTCAGCCACTCTTGTGCAGTTGAAACCCAAAAGCCCTGGCCCAACTTGTTAAACTTGGCCACTCTTATGCAGACGAAACCCAACAGATGGCCTACCCCAAATTGGTTGCAATGATGATCGAACCTAACTTGAAATGTTGTTGCTTCCAGTCAAGTGCTACGCTTGTACCAACCTAGAGTTTGAACTGGAATTGAGGAAATGTTTGTTGAGTTTGCTATTTTACAGGTGCCTGAAGTTTCTCCTATATCATCAGCGACCTAATTTGATCTTCCTGTGGTCAATTGGAATTCAGGGAATGTTTGTTGCTAACAAGACGCCTGAAATTTATTCTCCTATAAACCACGATTAAAAGATTCAGTAGTAGCCACAAGCTTAAAAAGCAGCAAGTATAAATCACAGGCAAGAAATATATAAGACCTGTAAATTGTTTGTTTTCTGATGGACCATATCAGACGTAACTCAGATCTGTACTCTATTCTTTAGATAGATGGCAAGAGAATATGATCAAAAATGCTGGTGAAGTATGTCCAAATAACATGGTTCAGTGTTCAAGCAGGAAGCCAGTCTCCATCAGGGGGTGTACCTGTAAAAGATTTGAATCATCAGTTTGGGTCTCAACAATTTCTTCTATCAACACCAAGCAATCCCCACACCGCTAGACCGGCGTCAAACCCCCAATTATTGCCCCGGCGACGCGAGTTACGGCGGCCAGCGCCAGCGGAGTGCAGACGGGCCTACGGTGGCGTGCGCCGTCGGGGAAGAGTCCCGTTGCTCCCCTGTCCATGCTTCCCCGCACGACACCACTCCCCGGCGGCGTTGACCGAGCTCGGAGCTGAGGCGAGGCAGCCGGCGGAGTGCAGATGGCGGCCGCGCTCCTCGTCCGCCGTCCCGGTGGCGGCTTACGTGGGCAGCCTCGAGCTCGGCCACAACTCCCAGCAGATCAAGGCCAAGCTCGCGCACACGCGAGGCCTGCTGCACCGCGACCTCGGCCACAACCCTGGACTGCAGGACTTGCTGCCGGCGCTGAGCAGGAACGCCGACCAGGCGGAGGACCTGCTGGATGAGCTCCACCACTTCCAGATCCATGACAGGCACCACGGCACCAGCCACGCCACCACCCAGGCCAATTTTCTTCCTCATGGCCGCAATGCTCTCCGGCACACTGCCACTAGCTGGGCCGCGTGCTTTTCTTGTCGTCTGCACAAAGATCACGATGACAAGTGACGTTTCCACCCAGTGATCTTCTCCAGGAAAATCAAGTCGGTGTTACAGGACATGCAGGCCCACTGTGACTCCATCTCCGATTTGCTTGGGAAATATCCCAAGCAGCAGCATGGAAGCCACCCTACACCGGCCTCAGATTGGATCCACAATTATGCAAGATACATTATATGGTAGGAGACACACTTTTGAGGAAACTGCCAACCGTGTCATCAGCCGCGAAGATACCTCTATAATGATGCAAGGCTGTATAGTGATACTGGGGATGAAAATTATTTTGAAGTCAGGGTCTGGGTATGTGTATCGACTGAATTCGATGTGCTTAAGCTCACCAGGGAGATCCTTGGCTGCATACCTGAACAAGAAGGAATCAACGGTGTTGCAAATGAAGCAACAAATTTAGACCAGCTTCAGAAATCCATAGCACACCGTCTCAAGTCCAAAAGGTTTCTAATTATCTTGGATGATATATGGAAATATGACGGTCAGGATCAGTGGAAGACCCTGCTAGCTCCATTCACAAAGGGGGAAACCAAAGGAAGCATGGTAATTGTCACAACTCGATTCCCAAAGATAGCAGGCATGGTGAAAATACTTGATCCACTAGAGCTGCGAGGTTTTGAGTCTTAGGGCATCTCCAATGCGCGGGCGCTTGCGTAGATGCTTAGGGAATAGAATAAAATAAAATAAAACAATGTTTACCGTCTGGGTAAGCGCCTAGGCGTCCAACGCTAGTGCCCTGTGAGACGCTTGTTCTCTCTCATCAAATTAATTACCGGTGAACTGGAAGCACTCCCCTAACCGCTCACTGATCCGGGGGCCCAAGGACACTAATTTAACCCGAGACAATATTTTAATTTAACTAATTAAACCCACTGTTAAAATATGTATCACTTACACAAGGAGCCACTGGTCAGTATTGACTAGTCAAACGGTCCTGTTGACTGGACCTGCTGACGCAGCAGAGGCTCCTCGAGTCAGCCTCTACTAACTGGGCAGTTGACCCAGTCAACTGGGCCCACTGGTCAGCCTCTCTGCTGGTCAGTTGGGTACAATTCTGGGTACACAAATCAATTACTGAATAAACTTCGAATTAATAATATTTCAGGAAATTCCAGAATATGTTTAAATCTTTGAAAAATCATATAAATTAATCCGTAAGTTAGATGAAAATAATTTATATATGAAAATTACTCGAAAAAATACAACAATCTGAATATGCAATCTGTTCATCTTGAAGGAAATATGCCCTAGAGGCAATAATAAAGTTGTTATTTATATTTTCTTATATCATTAAAAATGTTTATTATTCATGCTAGAATTGTATTAACCAGAAACTTAGTACATGTGTGAATACATAGACAAAATAGAATATCCCTAGTATGCCTCTACTTGACTAGCTCGTTAATCAAAGATGGTTAACTTTCCTAAACCATAGACATGTGTTGTCATTTGATGAACGAGATCACATCATTGGGAGAATGATGTGATGGGCAAGACCCATCCGTTAGCTTAGCATATTGATCGTTCAGTTTTATTGCTATTGCTTTCTTCATGACTTATACATATTCCTCTGACTATGAGATTATGCAACTCCTGAATATCGAAGGAACACCTTGTGTGCTATCAAACGTCACAACGTAACTGGGTGATTATAAAGATGCTCTACAGGTGTCTCTGATGGTGTTTGTTGAGTTGGCATAGATCGAGATTAGGATTTGTCACTCCGTGTATCGGAGAGATATCTCTAGGCCCTCTCGGTAATGCACGTCACTATGAGTCTTGCAAGCAATGTGACTAATGAGTTAGTCACGGGATGATGCATTACGGAACGAGTAAAGAGACTTGCCGGTAATGAGATTGAACTAGGTATGAGGATACCGACGATCGAATCTCGGGCAAGTAACATACCGATGACAAAGGGAATAACATATGTTGTTATGCGGTTTGACCGACAAAGATCTTCGTAGAATATGTGGGAGCCAATATGTGCATCCATGTTCCGCTATTGGTTAGTCACTGGAGAGGTGTCTCGGTCATGTCTACATACTTCTCGAGCCCGTAGGGTCCGCACGCTTAACATTCGATGACGATTTTATATTGTATGAGTTATGTGATTTGATGACCGAATGTTGTTCGGAGTCCCGAATGAGATCATGGACATGACGAGGAGTCTCGAAATGGTCGAGAGGTAAAGATTCATATATAGGACGATAGTATTTGGACACGGGAAGTGTTCTGGGGGTATCGGGTACGTATCGGGTCACCGGAAAGGGGTTCCGGGCACCCTCGGCCAAGATATGGGCCTTATTGGGCCTAGGAAGGGACATACCAGCCCCTAGTGGGCTGGTGCGCCCCATACATGGCCGAATAAGGTGGGGAAATGAAAAGGGAGAGGAGAGGAAGTAACGGGGGCAATTCGGCCTCCCCTTTCCTTCTCCCCCTCCTCTTTCCTTCTCCCTCCGGAAGACATGGAAAGGGGGATGCCGAATAGGATTAGGCCCCAAGTAGGATTCCTCCTACTTGGGGTGCGCCTCCTGCTGCTCCCCCCTCCCACCTATATATATATGTGGGGGGGGGGCACGCTAGAACACACCAAGTATTCTCTTAGCCGTGTGCGGTGCCCCCCTCCATGGTTACACACTTTGGTCATATCATCGTAGTGCTTAGGTGAAGCCCTGCACCGGTAACATCATCATCACCGTCGCCATGCTGTCGTGCTGACGGAACTCTCCCTCGTCCTCAACTGGATCAAGAGCTCGAGGGACGTCATCGAGCTGAACGTGTGCTGAACGCGGAGGTGCCGTACTTCGGTGCTTGGATCGGTTGGATTGCGAAGACGCTCGACTACATCAACCGCGTTACTAAACTCTTCCGCTTTCGGTCTACGAGGGTACGTGGACACACTCTCCCCGCTCGTTGCTATGCATCTCCTAGATAGATCTTGCGTGATCGTAGGTAAATTTTTTGAAATACTGCGTTCCCCAACAGTGGCATCCGAGGAAGGTCTATGCGTAGATGTTATATGCATGAGTAGAACACAAAGAGTTGTGGGCGATAATAATCATACTGCTTACCAACATGTCATACTTTGATTCGGCGATATTGTTGGATGAAGCGGTTCAGATCGACATTACGCATACGCTTACGCGAGACTAGTTCTACCGACGTGCTTCGCACACAGGTGGCTATGTTGGGGAACATAGTAATTTCAAAAAATTTCCTACACACACACAAGATCATGGTGATGCATAACAATGAGAGGGAAGAGTGTTGTCTACGTACCCTCGTAGACCGTAAGCGGAAGCATTATGACAACGCGGTTGATGTAGTTGTACGTCTTCACGGTCGACCGATCCTAGCACCGAAGGTACGACACCTCCACGATCTACACACATTCGGCACGGTAACGTCCCGCGAACTCACGATCCAGTAGAGCTTCAAGGGAGAGCTTCGTCAGCACGACGGCGTGATGACGGTTATGATGTTGCTACCGAAACAGGGCTTCGTCTAAGCACCGCTACGATATGACCGAGGTGGATTATGGTGGAGGGGGGCACCGCACATGGCTTGGAACAATCAACTTGTGTGTTCTAGGGTGCCCCTGCCCCCGTATATAAAGGAGCAAGGGGGGAGGCCGGCCGACCCTAGTGGCACCCAAGGAGAGGAGGAATCCTCCTCCTAGTAGGAGCATGATTCATCCTTTTCTAGTCCTACTAGGAAGGAGGAAGAGGGAAGGAAAGAGTGGGAGAGGGAGAGGGAAAGAGGGGGCGTGCCCCCCTCCCCAAGTCCTATTCGGACTCCCCTTGGGGGGAGGGAGGGGGGCGGCACCTCCTGGGCTGCTGCCCTCTCTCTCCTCTAAGGCCCACTAAGGCCCAATACTCCCTCCGGGGGTTCCGGTAACCCCTTCGGCACTCCGATTTTCTTCGAAATCACCCGGAACACTTCCGGTGTCCGAATATAGCCGTCCAATATATCGATATTTATGTCTCGACCATTTCGAGACTCCTCGTCATGTCCGTGATCACATCCGGAACTCCGAACTACCTTCGGTATATAAAAACACATAAACTCATAATACCGATTGTCACCGAACGTTAAGCGTGCGGACCCTACGGGTTCGAGAACTATGTAGACATGACCGAGACTCATCTTTGGTCAATAACCAATAGCGGAACCTGGATGCTCATATTGGTTCCTACATATTCTATGAAGATCTTTATCGGTCAAACCGCATAACAACATACGTTGTTCCCTTTGTCATCGGTATGTTACTTGCCCGAGATTCGATCGTCGGTATCTCAATACTTAGTTCAATATCGTTACCGGAAAGTCTCTTTACTCGTTCCGTAATGCTACATCCAGTAACTCACTCATTAGCTACATTGCTTGCAAGGCTTATTGTGATGTACATTACCGAGAGGGCCTAGAGATACCTCTCCGACAATCAGAGTGACAAATCCTAATCTTGACCCATGCCAACTCAACAAACACCAACGGAGACACATGTAGAGCACCTTTATAATCACCCAGTTACGTTGTGACGTTTGGTAGCATACAAAGTGTTCCTCCGGTAATCGGGAGTTGCATGATCACATAGTCATAGGAACATGTATAGTTATGGAGAAAGCAATAGCAACAAACTAAACGATCATCGTGCTAAGCTAACGGATGGGTCAAGTCAATCACATCATTCTCTAATGATGTGATCCCGTTAATCAAATGACAACCCATGTCTATGGTTAGGAAACATAGCCATCATTGATTGAACGAGCTAGTTAAGTAGAGGCAAACTAGTGACACTCTGTTTGTCTATGTATTCACACATGTACTAAGTTTCCGGTTAATACAATTCTAGCATGAATAATAAAGATTTATCATGATATAAGGTAATATAAATAACAACTTTATTATTGCCTCTAGGGCATATTTCTTTCATGCTAGTGGGTGTCTATTTCTCCAACTTTAGTCGAATCGAGTGTGACTACGCCCGGTCCTTGTTGAAGGTTAAAACAACAAACTTGATGAAAAATCGTTGTGGTTTTGATGCGTAGGTAAGAACGGTTCTTGCTAAGCCCGTAGCAGCCACGTAAAACTTGCAACAACAAAGTAAATGACGTCTAACTTGTTTTTGCAGGGCATGTTGTGATGTGATATGATCAAGACGTGATTGTGAGATGATCATGTTTTGTAACACAGTTGTCGGCAACTGGCAGGAGCCATATGGTTGTCGCTTTATTGTATGAAATGCAATCGCCATGTAATTGCTTTACTTTATCACTAAGCGGTAGCGATAGTCGTAGAAGCAATAGTTGGTGAGACGACAATGATGCTTCGATGGAGATCAAGGTGTCAAGCCGGTGACGATGGTGATCATGATGGTGCTTTGGAGATGGAGATCAAAGGCACAAGATGATGATGGCCATATCATATCACTTATAATGATTGCATGCGATGTTTATCCTTTATGCATCTTATTTTGCTTAGTACGGCGGAAGCATTATAAGATGATCTCTCACTAAATTTCAAGGTACAAGTGTTCTCCCTGAGTATGCACCGTTGCTACAGTTCATCGTGCCGAGACACCATGTGATGATCAGGTGTGATAAGCTCTACGTTCACATATAACGGGTGCAAGCCAGTTTTGCACACGCAAAGTACTCGGGTTAAACTTGACGAGCCTGGCATATGCAGATATGACCTCGGAACACTGAGACCGAACGGTCGAGCGTGAATCATATAGTAGATATGATCAACATAGTGATGTTCACCATTGAAAACTACTCCATCTCACGTGATGATCGGACATGGTTTAGTTGATATGGATCACGTGATCACTTAGATGATTAGAGAGATGTCTATCTAAGTGGGAGTTCTTAAGTAATATGATTAATTGAACTTTAATTTATCATGAACTTAGTCCTGACAGTATTTGCATATCTATGTTGTAGATCAATAGCTTGCGATGTAGCTTCCAGTTTATTTTTGATATGTTCCTAGAGAAAATAAGTTGAAAGATGATAGTAGCAATGATGCTGACTTGGTCCGTGATCTGAGGATTATCCTCATTGCTGCATAGAAGAATTATGTCCTTGATGCACCGCTAAGTGACAAACCTATTGTAGGAGCAGATGCACATGTTATGAAAGTTTGATAAAGCTCGGTATGATGACTACTTAATAGTTTAGTGTACCATGCTTTACGGCTTAGAACTGGGACTTCAAAAACGTTTTGAACGCCACAGAGCATATAAGATGTTCTAAGAGTTGAAATTGGTATTTCATACTCATGCCCGTGTCGAGAGGTATGAGACCTCTGACAGTACTTTGACTACAAGATGGAGGAGAATAACACAACCAATGAGCATGTGCTGAGATTGTCTGGGTACTACAATTGCTTGAATCAAGTGTGAGTTAATCTTTTAGATAAGATAGTAATTGACAAAGTTCTCTAGTCACTATCACCAAGTTACTAGAACTTAGTGATGAACTATAATATGCAAGGGATGACGAAAGTAATTCCCAAGCTCTTCGCGATGCTCAAATCGACGAAGGTAGAAATCAAGAAATATCATCAAGTGTTGATGGTTAAAAAGACCACTAGTTTCAAGAAAAAGGCAAAGGGAAAGAAAAAGGAACTTCAAAGAAGAATAGCAAGCAAGTTGCTGCTCCCATGAAGAAGCCCAAAGCTAGACCCAAGCCTGGAACTGAGTGCTTCTACTGCAAAGGTAATGATCGCTAGAAGTGGAACTGCCCTAGATACTTGGCGGATAAGAAGAATGACAAAGTGAACAAAAGTATATTTGATATACATGTTATTGATGTGTACTTTATTAGTGTTTATAGCAACCCCTCAGTATTTGATATTGGTTTAGTTGCTAAGAGTAGTAACTAAAAACAGGAGTTGCAGAATGAACACAGACTAGTTATGGACGAAGTGACGATGTGCGTTGGAAATGATTCAAGGGTTGATAAGATCACCATTGCACACTCCCTCTATCCTCGAGATTAGTGCTGAACCAAAATAAATGTTATTTGGTATTTGTGTTGAGCATGAATATGATTGAATCATGTTTATTGCAATACAGTTATTCATTTAAGTCAAAGAATAATTGTTGTTCTGTTTACATGAATAAAACCTTGTATGGTCATACACTTAATATAAATGGTTTATTGAATCTCGATCGTAATGATACACATATTCATAATATTGATGCCAAAAGATGCAAAGTTGATAATGATAGTGCAACATATTTGTGGCACCGTCGTTTAGGTCATATTGGTGTAAAGCGCATGAAGAAACTCCGTGCTAATGGGCTTTTGGAATCACTTGATGCTTGCGAACCATGCCTCATGGGCAAGATGACTAAGACTCCGTTCTCTGAAACAATGAAGCGGGCAACAGACTTATTGAAAATAATACATACTGATGTATGCGGTTCGATGAGTGTTGATACTCGCGGCGGGTATCGTTATTTTCTGACCTTCACAGATGATTTGAGCAGATATGGGTATATGTATGAAATAAGTCTGAAACATTTAAAAAGTTTAAAGAATTTCAGAGTGAAGTGGAAAATCATCGTAACAAGAAAATAAATACGATCTGATCGTGGAGGTGAATATTTGAGTTACGAGTTTGATCTTCATTTGAAACAATGCGGAATAGTTTCACAAACTCACGCCACCCGGAACACCACAGCGTAATGGTGTGTCCGTACGTCGTAATCGCACTTTATTAGATATGATGCGATCTATGATGTCTCTTACCGATTTACCACTATCGTTTTGGGGTTATGTATTAGAGACAACTGCGGACTACATATGGAGAAAAATGAGTGAATCTACACTCTAAAATACGTCTATATACATCTGTATGTAGCCCGTACTGAAATCTCTAAAAAGTCTTATATTTAGAAACGGAGGGAGTATATGCCAGTCATTTCAATTTGAAAAGACCAACTTAAACTTGATTATTCGATGTTATCTGAACAAAATAAATGAATACACTAACATCATTTAGTTTGGGGCACAATGGTTAATGTGGTTATGATAATCTCAACATTTTCTTCTTTTTGTTGCACTCACTTCCTCAATGTGTGAGTTACCCTGAGGTGTAGATAACCGCAATAAATTTCTCATTGATTGGCTATATGATTTGTGCTGGCACTCACATTCTAGTTTATCATGCATCTCTTGGTGAGTGGAGGTTACCGTTGGCGGTCCACAACTGCTACGTTTTGTATAGATGCCCTCCAAACTAACAATCATGTCCGTAAGCTAGATGTGATAAGATGGAGGATCGCCTCCCCCATAGTATGTTTTCTTAACTACGATCCAAGTCCCAGCCATTTCCGCTACATCTCTAGAAGCTAATTATGCTGCATAGCTTTATTCAATGTATTAACTTACTGACAGTATCAGTAAGGACCAAACATTTTTTTCTTTTGAAATACAGTAGCTTAAATGAGAGTCGAAATAGCCTTCTGTAGTCATACTGTATTTCTGATTTACATTGGACTTAGTACTTTAGCTAATTATATAATTACTGGACTAATAATTTAAATGGACATATTTTCAGGATGCGCAAGGAGCCAAGTCAGAAGTTTACAGTAAGTTTCCTTTCACATTTACTACATTGGTTTTGAAGCACATCAGTATCATTTAGGAAGTCACTCTTTACTTGTGCGAGCTTCTCTTGAATTTCAATGAATCTGTTTAATATGACAGTGTACAAAAAAGCAGAAGAAGTCGACTTTGACTTCAGCTGGAGGTTTAGATCAATCAATGGCAGGAGCATTATGCCGTCACTTAGGGATCAGGAAAGAGGTACATGTCTAGACTGTCCTTTTTATTTTCACTGTTTGATTATTAGTGCTGAAGTTGACATTCACAGGGCAATGTGCATATGCTTCAACGATGTCATGTACTGAATCCCTTTACAAGAGGAAGAATGCGGTTGTGAGGATTGGTAGTGAAACTTATCTGTCAAAGGAGTTCGTTCTGAATCTCTCGCTGGATCATCTTCAAGATTTAGTCACTTCATTTTGTGCAACAAATCGAATAAAAGGTTTCAACACGCTTGATTACTGTCTCGAAAGGATGGTAGCTCAGGGTGTCATAACTGAAGAAGCCTATAACAGTGCAAAAGTGAACTTTCATGTATGTTTTCTGATATTTTGTGCACTCAACAGACTCTGAACTAGTTTTCTTTTTGCCTAGTAGTTATTGATTGTACCTCCGTCCCAAAATAAGTGTCGCTGATTAGTACAAAACTTTTGTACTAAATCTGTAACACTTATTTTGGGACGGAGGGAGTACATGTCATTTGTATACCCAACATCCTCTGAACTAGTTTTCTTTTTGTCTTGAGTTGTTATTGATACATGTCATTTGTACAACCCAACATGCTCTGAACAGTTTTTTGTTTCGTCTGAAGTAGTTATTGATACATGTTATTTGTACACCCAACATTGTCTTGAACAGTGCATGACCTATAATGGTTGTTCTATTGCAGAGTTTCCAAAGATATCGCATAAAGGAATTTGAGAAACCCAACACTCCCAATGATATCTACGACATTCCTAAGGGGGCAACATTCGAAACAAATCCTGCAGGGCAGGTCTCTTCCCATTGCGTGGTGATTGTTGGTTACGGCAGGACAAGTGATGGGCTGTCATACTATATCTTTCAAAATTCGTACGGTAAAAAGTGGGGAGACGATGGTTTTGGCCGAGTAGCTTGTAGTTGTCTCGAATATCTGTACCGTGCTAGTGTTTAGGTTATCGAGTACTGCAGGATGGTGCTCATGTTAAAAGTGACACTGATATAGAATACCCACGCTTTTTGTAAAGCAGCCATCTGACAGGAGTTCTTGACAGCCCTCATACATGTGGTTGTAGATGTTTCAGTTATCACAGATTTGGAGCCTCACTGTAATGTCAGATGTACTGATGGAGAGCAATAGGAGTATCTTATAGCAGAGTTGGAGCCTCACTGTAATGTCTGCTTAATTGCAGAGAGCTGCAGAACTTATGTCAGTCAGTTGAATTTAGCAATGCCTTGTCTTTCATTTTTCTGTACATTCTAGCTGGTGATTCCCATTATTGTGTTGAATTTTATGGAGCGTCCAACAGACTAGCAGGCTTGGCTGGCAGTAGGATTTTTTAGTTAAAGAAGAAATTAGCTTGTATATGTAAGGATTTATTTTGCGCTGTTAGATATATAATCGTTCTGTTTCCGTGAGATTAATGTCTGCTGCTTATTCGTATAATCAAGTAAGAACAATCACTTGTTGCTCAAACTTTGCTAAAAAGAAAACCTGTAGCTCAAACTCCTCTGTATCCTCCTTTTAAATAAAATTAGTAAACTTACAAATAGATGTTCGCATTGGACAATATAAGACATAAATTACAACGAAAGAGGCGAAAGACCGTTGCAACTTACAAAGATGTAGTAGCATTAATCCACACCCTTTGTTTTGAAGCGCTAATCACTACCGACTTGATAATACAGTGTGAATTTTTTTGTGAACAATCACGCATGTGTATTACGTGGAATTACGTATGTGTGAAAATTCATAACCATATACTTCCACACATGGCGTACAGAAAAAAGCCAAAACGTATTTTTAGGATGGGCCAATTTCTTTTGTTTGGCCGAATTTTTCTTTTTTGTACAGCCTACAAAATACAAAAAAATCAAATGATTTTCACAAGCCAGTGAAAAAAGATGTTTCCATGGAATTCTTTTCAAATTGTTTTGAAACTTGAAAATATGACTTTTCATTTTTTTTAAATACCGAGCTCCCTGGAGCTCGGCCTTCATTGGCATTTTCCGATGGCCACTGCTAGGCGCCGGGGCACCGGCCCAAATTTGGGCCATCGCACCGCAGCCCCACGATGCGTGCGCCTCGGGTCGCACGATTCAGCGCTCCTCTCCCGCATCATCCCCTCCTTCTTCCTCCTGTCTGCCTTCTTCTCCTGCATCATCAATCGGAAAAAGGGAGCGACTACCGGGCGTCGGGGAGAGAAAAGCTGCGGCGAGCGCCGGCGACCCTCGCTGTATTCCCCTCGCCGGAGATGAGAGCGCCGCCGCACACACAGGCTCGCCGCCATTGCAGACCCGCCATGGCTCCTAGGGCAGGCCATGGTATGGTCCTCAAGCTCCCGAAGCCGTGCGACCCGGCTGCGGCCGGGGATGCTGGAACCGTCCAGTCCCGGTGCTTCGACCGACGAGCACCCAACCCCCTGCTACAACCCCCTGCGACCGACGGATTCAGAGAAAGCTTCAACCATGAAAAAAGCTACAACCGGCGTAGAAGAAAAAACTTCAAACATGGAAAAAAGCTTCAAGCGACATCAAGAAAAGATTAAACCGGTGTGAAAAAAATGTTTCGATCGGAATGGGAAAAAGCTTCAGCCATGGCAGAAAAGCTTCAAACATGGAAAAAAAGCTTCAAGCGGCATCAAGAAAAGATTCAACCGGTGTGGAAAAAATGTTTCGATCGGAATGGGAAAAAGCTTCAGCCATGGCATAAAAGCTTCATCCGGTGTGGAAAAAAGCTTCAAACATGGAAAAAAAGCTTCAAGCGGCATCAAGAAAAGATTCAACCGGTGTGAAAAAATGTTTCTGAATGGGAAAAAGTTTCAGCCATGGCAGAAAAGCTTCATCCGGTGTGGAAAAAAGCTTCCACCATGAAGCTGTCAAAAAACGAGTATTAGTGAGAGCTACGTGGCGACGGCGAAAGCTGCAACGATCGTTGATGAGAGCTACAAGCGGCTATGGAAAAAGCTTCAATGGTTGCAGCTCTGGCATGGTAGGTTGCAGCTCCGGCGTGGCTGGGTCCGGCAAGGCAGAGCTCCGGTGAGGCGGATCCAAGCAGATCTGGCCGAGGGCCGCTAGATCGGCTGATTCCCATGGTCGTGGCACCCTGGGAGGCCTGCAGGCAGTGATGGTAAACCATGGCGGCAGGGCCTGAGAAGGAAGCAAAGAAGGAGCAAGGTGAATGAGCGGCAAAGAAGAGAAAAAAAGGAAGGAGAAGGATAGGAGGGATGTATGCGTGCGGGCTCTTTGACCGCGTGGCGCGTGTGTGGACGCGTGACCGGCCGAACGCTCGGCCGGTGCGCCGTTCCCTTTTCACACCAAGTAAGGAGAATATCTCGCACCAAGTAAAATCTGAAATACTGCGACTCCCAGTCCAGGTTTAAAATACGCAAATCAGGAGTTTCTTAGGACACATCATCCTATACTCATTCAGTTACAATAATTTATTACGCCGATTCGAGCATAATTTTAGTTAATATTAAAGATACATATTACAATAACATGTCACATGCATCACCTGTTGCTACAACGGCACTTCTCTAAAAGGAACTTGCTTGTCATAGACCTTCAGCATATAGTAGACCAAGACCAAACAGATTAGTTGGTGGATAGATTCCTCTCATCACATAAAACAGTCATCATCACTGTCCAGCTCCTCCAAGTGAAAAATCATCTCATTATGTCCACCCAAGTAGCCACTGCCCGAGGGATGCCTAAGCTCCTTTGCTCGATCATCGCACCCAAAACAATGACCTTGTTGATGCGTGGAAAAATATATGTATACATTAGCACATGATATGACTAACGGAAAATCATGGAGATTCCACCAAGTATATAGTTACCAACTTACCATAATTGTTTTCTTCCAAAGGTGTGCAGAGAACAACATCCTCTTCCTGTGTGCAGTCAGGTCGCATCTCAGCAAAGAACATAGTATGTTTGCCATCTGAACCTTTCACCAGAAAGTTGGAGTGCACATATAGTGCTGCGCATCCATCGACTTGATTCCTCTCTTTCTCTTCCACAAATTCCAACTCAGAGAGCTGAAATAGAAGCGGTCGACACATGTGAGTATAACAGACCGGTCAGCAGTAAATCGCATGACTTGCATGGATGTTCTAGCCAACCATGAGTAGTAAAAATAATGAACTACAACAGCAGTTTAGTTCCATAATAACTCAAACACACCTTAATACGGGTCGTTAAGCAAAAAACGCAAGCAAACATAAATATTTGATTATGATTTATTTTGGCATACCTGAATGTTGTTTCGCTTGGCATACGTGTTGAGCGCTATGACCAAGCCCTTGCGCTTACGCTCTTGTCTGCGTTTCAGCTGCTCATCAGGGGACGGCGACTTGGGCCTGAGACTGAACTGACGTTTGGCGTCAGCTACCCACAGATCACCAAACTCCTTGAGAGTAATCGATGATGGTCTAGGAATGGGACCATCCCCTATCTGCAGTCTGGCAGAGCCGTCACTGCATGCATGGACATAGAGGAATTATGATGTAAAATCTAAGGCTTATTTTGTTTGGTCTAAGAAGAAAAAAAAATCACTGTATGGATACTAATCTATTGGCATTCACCTTATGTCATATGTTTCATCAAGCTCTTGATTGCATCTTAAGTTCTTCAAATATTATTGATTCCTTCATACTAGATCAAATGTGAAGTACGATATCCCCAAAGTTGCATATATGAATCCACACACACAAAAAAGTACTGTCTGCATACGTACATCCAAAATTCTCCAGAAACACAACAGGTTGCGTTGGCGGACGAAATGGCCACCGACCGATCGACCACTCCTGCTTCAGATCAGATATAATTAACAGCAGGAATAAGCGAAACCCCTTTGGGGGTGGCGGATCCCCACCGGGTAAATCACAAGGACGGCGGTACCTGTACTGTAACTGGAGCGAGATATGGAGAGGGCGGGTGGTGAGGAAGGAGGAGATCGCCGGCGGTGAGATCAAACCGCCTCCGCCGCCGACACCTAGATGGATTTCTCTGTTGCCTTTTCTTTCCTCTTTTTTTATCTTTTTTTTGAGGGTTAGTTGTCTTATCTAAAGGAAGAGGAAGACTTGTAGTAGTACTATAAGAAGATCCACGCTGGGTAGCCCATCGGCCCAGCCCAGTTCGGTCTGCTTTTCCGAAAAGGCCTCGGCCTGGTGGAGTGGACTGGAGAACGCGTTTAGCGCTGGCAAAAACGGTTGCGACGGCTGTGCGCGGAAATTTTGATCATTTCTTAAATATAGTATATGATGAATTTGTTTCCAAACACATGTTTTGAAAAGAAAATAGATACGTGCTAAATATTTTTCAAATACATTGTGTTTTTCTAAAATTTCATGATATATTTTTGAAACACATCAACATTTTTTAAAATATCACGTGAATGATTTTTTTGAATTGTGAAAACATGTTTTTTACATTGTATAACATTTAAAAACTGCATGATTTTTTTATGAAATGTGTGAACGTTGTTTTGAATGATATCCATATTTTTTAAAATACACAGGAGAATTTTTTTAATACCGCATGAACATTTCTTGAACACGCAATGATATATTTTTAATTTAAATGGTAGTACCATATTTCAGAAATGTATTGCTTTAAAAAAATACCTGTAACTATTGACACCGATAACAATTACAGGTACACTGCTTTGGACCTAAGATCCAAAAAAAGATAAAATAATTCCTATGACTAAGAATCACAATGAAACTTTTTGTAAACACCTTCTTCGCGGTATCAATCTCTGCTCAAATAAATACTCCAAAGACTTCGGTAATGAGGCTGCAATTAGACTGGAGGAACGATGTTGTCAGCATCAAGAAGGGCGTGGCTTCGCTGAAGCGTGGAGTCCAGACAACCCAGTTTGGGCCGGCCCACGGCCACTTCGCTCTTTTTTCCTTTTTCTGGTCTTTTCTTTTCTTATTTTTCTGTTTCTATTTCTTTTACTTTATTTTCCATTTTATTATTTTTTGTGTATTATAAAAAATTCATTGCATATTACAATTTTTTCATCATATATTAAGAAAATGTTCACAGTATACTAAAAAATGTCCATCATGCATTATAAAAAAGTTTACCGTATATTAGAAATTGTTCAAAAATTATGCAAATGTTCACTGTGTGTTTTGAAATTTGTTCAACATATATTACACAAATGTTCAATGTATTAAAAAATTGCTCAACGTATATTACAATATGTACAATGCGTATTCGAAAATTGTTCAATGTATATAATCACGTTTTTTCAACAATGTTCATCGTATATAAAAAAGATTCATCGTGTATTTTTACAATGTTCATTGTATATCAAGAAAATTTCCATCGGATATTAAGAAAATGTTCAATGTGTATTTTTAAAATAAAAACCGAACAAAAAACCGCCCGATATAGTAAACTGGATGCTACAGTATGGGCCGTTACAGTAAACCCGACGCGACACTCAAACCAACTAAAAACGGAGAGAAAATGAAATAAAATATCGCTCACAGGGAGAGTGGGCCGGCCAAGCGCGTGCGCCCGTGGGAAGTTCCCTCCTTTTGACGCACGCGGGCGTTACACAGCCACACAGGTGTTCTTGTCTAAGACGACGTGAAACAAAGCACTGCCCCCGGGTGGGTACGTATGTGTGTACAGGTTCCGCCACAGAGAGGAGAAACATTGGTCAAAATTATGAAGTATAGTTTCAGCCAAAAGTTTGCATGTGTTCTATTTCTTTTTTGAGATGTAAGTTCGTATGTTTCTTTGCGAAAAGTTCTCTTCCAGCAGGGGATGTTCTACTTGAGAGGAATATGGCCACGATAAGTAGTTGTGCAGTTTGCGGGGAAGATGAGTCATGGCGTCACTCCCTGCTAGAGTGCACCATGCAACGTTGTAGACGGAAACAAAAAAATGTCTATTGAATATTGAGTTGAAGTTGTAGAGCTTGAAGACTCATGAAGCCACCACGGGCACCTCGGTATAGATGGGAACACCTCCTCTCACAGGAAGACAATTCGCATTAATGAGACACCAAAACTTGAGGTCTGATCTCTGGTGTGGCTGGGGTACCTCTTGTCGGAGTCAATTTCGGTGAATCTCGGATAAGGGGTCCCGATCTCTAGCCTAAGTACGATGGTAGCAAGAGATGCAAGGTTTTTTTAACCCAGGTTCAGGCTCTTTCGAAGAGATAATACTCTACATTCCTGCTTTAGTTGTAGTGACTGGGGTGAAATACAAAGTACATGTGTTTCTACCACGAGATTTTATGTGTCCTCTATGCGCCCTACCCCTGGTTTATATAGGCACCAAGGGGTCTAGGGTTACAGATATGTCAGCTACGTATTTGGTAGATCGTGGTGTAGATGACTTTTGATCTTGGAGTGCGCGCGCCAAGCCTTCGGGAATCCATCTTGTGTACTCCGTGGGTCGTTTGGGTGTGGCCTATTAGTGAATCGCCTGGGAGCTCCTTTGCCCGGCACACTGGTCGGGAGACGACGCGGTGAGTACACCATTAGTAGCCCCTGAACCGGTCTTAGAAGTTAGGGACACTCCTCGGTTCTTTCTGTAAAGGCCTTGGCTTGGGGTGGATTGTCTGGAGGCACGCCATTTTGGGCCGGCCCACAGTCACGTCATTCTTTCTTCATTTTTCTGGTTTTTTCTTTTCTTATTTTTCTGTTTCTGTTTCTTTTATTTTGTTTTCCATTTTTTTTATTTTCATGTAATATAAAAAGTTCATTGTGTCTTACAACTTTTTTCATCATATATTAAGAAAATGTTCACAACATACTATAAAATGTCCGTCATGCATTATAAAAATGTTCATAGTATATTAGAAACTGTTCAAAAATTATGCGAATGTTCACTGTGGGCGTGTTTGGTTGCTCGTATGCAGCCCAACCAGGCCCGCGCGGGATGTGCGCGGCCTGTTTGGTTGCCTGGGCTGCATGCGGTTTGTGGCCCGCACGGACCTTAAAGCAGCCCGCAGCTTGGCCCGGCGTCGGCAGTTTCTCGCGAGCCTGGCTGGGCGCGGCCATGCGTGCGAGGTAGTTGCACGCCTCGGGCAGCGCGGGAGACGGAGGGGACGTCTCATAACTCGCCCCCACTCTCTTCTCACCGCCCCAGTCGCACTGTTCCCACCGCTCCCTCTCTCCCTCACCGCCCCTCCCTCTCCTCTCCTCCGATGGCTCCGCCTCGTCCACCGCCGCGCCGTCCTCTGACCCCCGTCGACCAGTGCATCGCCAGCATCCAGGAGCGCTGGCTGTCCGGGCTCCAGAACTCGGGCCGGGACCTAGCGTCGGCGCTGCGAGCGCCGTCCCCCATCTGCTGCCGGCCACCACCAGCACCGGCCAATGCGGTGCCGGCTGTTCCTGCTCCGCCGCTGATTCCGGACCTCATGGTCCAGGGCTCGGCGCCGGCGCCGTCGAGGGAGCTGCCGCTTGTTGGGACCCCATTGGGCAGGGGGGTTTTCTTGACCCTCATCCAAGAGTTTTCTCCTATCGGTGGGCCGTCCTCCTCGACCTCCGGCGTGGCGATGAGCACAGGGCCGATGCCGCAGGCTGTCGCCAGGGACGGCCCCTCCTCTGCTCCGCCACCTCTCTCCTTCCCTTCGGGGTTTTCACCCCGGCCTCGGTTCGCTGCGACTGCGCGTGCTCCGGTGAGTCAAACCCCCTAAATGCTTGCTCGTAGATGTAGATTAGGGGTTTATTTCTTAGGCATGTGCTAGTAGTTAGTGGATTCGACAGGATTAGATAGGATTCGAGTAGATCCGATTGGATGCGATCCCAATCGAATCCAATCGGACCGATCTATTCTTGTTTCGTATAGTGTGTGTCCTAGGATAATTTTCTTCTGCTACTGCTAGTGTGTCCTAGGATCTGTGTTCATGGGCAGAAAACACATATTTGACCTGTGGACAAAAACAATTCAAAATTTGAACTGCTTTAAAAAAAAATTCACGCTGCTGACCCTTTCGAGTGGCGCCCGACAGCAAGGCGCCGCACCCTACTGTGCAGCGCCTTTGTCTAAGGCGTCGCATATTTAGCCAACATGGCAGCCCGGGCCCAGGCGCGGCCCCACAGACAGCAGTGCAGCGCCTATCTCTTGGGCGCCACACTTGTAATGTGCAACACCTTGCCCTTAGGCGCTGCACTGTCTGTTTGCCACTTTGGCTGGCCCCACCCCCTCACCCCACCCGAGACACCCCCACCCCACCCACAAGCTGAAGCAAAGGGCCCCTCTCTCTCCCCTTTCCCCCCTCTCCTCCTCTCAAATCCTTCTCAAATCTTGCAAATCTAGAGTACTTGGCCGTGGATTTCGAAGCCAACCCCCCCCCCCCCTTAAGGTAATCTCCTCCGATCCCCTTGTTATCATCCATAGGAATTGTCACATTTGCTCAAATCTGGCTAGTTTGGGGAAACCCTAGTTTTGGCTTGGATTTGGAAATTTGTCTTCAAACATGTTATGTTTCTTTGCTAATTTGGTAGGGTTAGGTTACATACTATGCTAGCGTTAGGGTTATGTGTGTTTTTATGTTGGGGTTAGGGTTATGCTATTGTCAGGGTTGTTGTTATTGTTAAGTGGGGGTTAGGGTTGTTGTTTCATATCTATGTTAGGGCTTATGTATTTTGTGCAAATACTTGGTTAAGTACTTACTTGATATATGTGTGTTTTTTACTATTGTAGGGATGGGAAGAACATGTGTTTATGTTCATCATGTGGATAAAGAGGCCTTTTTGAAAGGCAATGTTGAGCCGGACCCGGATGAGCTCGACATGGTGTTTGAGAGTAGTCCTAGCTATGCGGAGCTCTTGGAACAAGTGAGGAAGGATTTGAATTGGATGGACCCAAGTGACATTGTTGAGTTCGAGGGAAGGCATAATGTTGGTTTTGGAATGCACATCCTTTGGAAGACAATGCGTGTGAACTCCGAGCAACGTTGGGTTGCATACAAGGAGGCGCTCGCCGAATCTCTAGACAAGGCTCTTGAGTTATTTGCCTCCAAGAAGGTTGAGTCTACTTTGCATTTGGACTTGAACCGGAACCCCTCCCCGTTGGTTGCTAGTACTCCACCACCCATGAACCCAGATCAAATGAGTGAACCTCATTTCACGCAACAAGATTGGCCAACATTGAGCCCGATTCCAAACAACCAAAATGAAGCTTTTGAAGAGGAGAATGATGAGTACGAGGAGGATGACAACGAAGTTGATCTCCATGACAACAATGTGGGTGATCTCGACCAATATCATATGCAAGAGACAATGGACCAATCCATCCCTTTTTCCCGTGCATATGCATCAGAGTCGGATGACGATGGTCCCAATGAAGAAGTTGATGAGGAGGGGTTCACGCCGAAGGAGGCCCAAGCATTCAAGAAGGTATTCGGGCGGGATCACAAGACACCATTGTTCAAGGATCTTAGTCTCGCGGATGCAGCTGTTGTGGATGGTGGCAAATGCATATCTCTTGGAGCTAGGCCAAGTTCTCACCGTGATTTGGAAGATGGCAAGAACGAGAGATTTCCCGGTTGTGAGTTTGATTCTTTCTTGGAATTGAAGATGTGGCTCGACAACTACTCGGTTACGCATTATCGTCCACATAGAGTGGCCAACTCGGACGTCAATGTGTGTTACACGATTAAGTGTGAAGTGCCAAGATGTCCATGGATTGTGCGTGCAAGGCCATGGTAAGGAGGTCCCACTTGGTGCATAGTGAGTTGTCTACCAACTCACATGTGCCGTCACAAGAATGCAGATGGCGAGCTTGTGTACCAACAACACAGACAACTCACGTCCGAGTTCATCGCTTACAGGCTTTCCAACCAAATATCCACACTTCCAACAATGAGCATTAAGAGTGTCATTGACATTGTGAAAGCCATCTTTCATTACAAGATCAAGTACGACAAGGCATGGAAGGCGAAGCAAGCCGCATTCAAGATGTTATATGGCAATTGGGAGGAAGCATACAACCGACTCCCTAGGTTGTTGTTAGCTATGGCCGCCACAAACCCAGGCATGGCTCATGTGGTCGAGCCTCATGGGCACCAAACATTGATTCACAACGGGAGGACCGTGCGAGTATTTGGCCGTGCATTATGGGCCTTTGAGCAATGCGTGAGGGCTTTTGAGCATTGTCGGCCCATCATCGCCATTGATGGCACGTTCTTGACCGGACAATACAAGGGCACTCTGTTGGTTGCAATAACAAGTGATGCCAATAACCGGGTGTTGCCTTTGGCTTTCGCTTTGGTTGAGGTGGAGAACAATGATAACTGGGAGTGGTTCTTGCGTCAATTGAGATCAAGGGTATTACCGGCTGAAAGGGAAATTTGTGTCATATCAGATCACCATCCAGGAATTCTAAACATGGTTGTGGTTGACATTCCCAGACATACAAAGTTGCACCATCGATGGTGCATGAGGCACTTTTGTGCAAACTTCTATAGGGCATGTGGTATCAAGGAGTTGGCCGATCATCTTCAAGATTGTTGTCTCGCTTTCTTCGACAAGCGGTTTGCCACATTGTTCAATGCATTGCTCAGACACAAGAAACTTGACCCCGGTGGTCTTGAATTTCTCAATAGGAACATTGTCGAAAGGAATATGTGGGCACGTGCTTTCGATGAAGATGGCTGGAGGTACGGTCAAATGACAAGCAACATGGCAGAATGCTTCAATAAGGTGCTCAAGGGTGTACGTGCATTACCCGTGACGGCAATAGTTCAATACACCTTTGACAAGATGAATGCGTACTTTTTAAAGTACTCAATGGAGACGAGTAAGCAGATTGCTGGTGAGAACAAGGAAAAGCACAAGTATAATTTCCCACCAAAGGTGAAGAATGGTTGGAATTTCAATCACGAAAGGCAGACTCCCAAGAAGCTGTTCTATATGACGACAACGAGTGGAAGTATGAAGTGAAAGAGCCTGGAGGAACCTCAAACGATGGCCACCAACACGGAGGCCGCGCGTTCAAGGTCTCCCTAACACGGTGTGATTGCAGCTGCATGAGGCCATCGTTGCTTCATCTTCCATGCTTGCACTTGTTAAACACAACCCATGTTAGGAATGTTGACGTCAATCACCCTCTTACTGTGCGGGAGTCCGAGTTATCAATCATGACGGTAAAGAATACATGGGCTCCCCGGTTTGAGTCGTACTTGGACCAATCACAATGGCCGGAGTATCATGGAGTTCAACTATGGCCGGACCCATAATTGAAGGTCGTTAGACGGGGAAGACGTAAGACAAAGCGTCTTAGAGGTGACATGGACGGATGGGGCCGCGGTGGCGGTGGAGAATACAGCACCGACCAATTCCAAGAGCCTCGTGAGCAATCCTATTGTGGGGACTGCAGTCATGGGGGACACAACATAAGAACTTTTCCCAAACCAAGAAAGAGATCAAAGAAAAATGATGGAAGCACAAGCCAAGCAAATGATGGCCAACCAAGGAGTAGCCAACCAAGTCAAACAAGTGCCCAATTGCCAAACCAATCAAGTCAAACAAGCCAACGAGGAACTAGGCAACAAAGAGGGACTCAACTAGGTCTTAGAAGAGGCCGTGGTGATGGTCTTGGCCGTGCTGGTGGTAGAGGCCGTGGTGATGGTCTTGGCCTTGGTGGTGGTAGAGGCCGTGGTGATGGTCTTGGCCTTGGTCAAGGTCTAGGCCATGGTGATGGTGTTGGTCGTGGTGGTGGTGGTAGAGGCCGTGGTGATGGTCTTGGCCTTGGTCAAGGTCTAGGCCGTGGTGGTGGTGTTGGCCGTGGTGGTGGTAGAGGCCGCGGTGGTGGTCTAGGCCGTGGTGGTGGTAGAGGCCATGGTGATCTTGGCCTTGGCGGCCGCCGTAGTGGAGGAATGTTCACTTGGTTCAACGGACCATTGCCGTATGTGACTTACTATGATCTTGTTATTTTGGCTCAATGTTTGTGTTGTCATTTTGCATTGTGTGACTAACTATTACATTTCCATTTTCGTAGGTATGGAAACAATGAAGGGGGTGGAGGACACGGAGGGGAAAGGTGAGATTCCTTAGTGGTGGGAGGAGGAAGAAGAAGAAGAAGAGAGGAAGAAGAAGAAGAAGGGACATTGCTATGAGTCCTAAATGTGTGATACTATGTGCTATGAGTCCTAAATGACTATGTGTTTTGGCTCAATGTTTGTGTTGCATTGTGTATGACTATGTGATTGGGCTACTCAATGTGCTATGTGTGTATGACTATGTGATTTGGACCACTCTATGTGCTATGTCTTCTTTCTGTGTTTTGGACTACTACATGTGATTTGGATATGATTATGTGCCATCTATGTGAACCACAAAACATAAACATCACTTGGTATTTGAAAACAACAGATGATGCAGCGCCCAGCTCCTGAGCGTCACACAATATAGTGCAGCGCCTTACACATGGGCACTACACACTGACTTAGCGATTTTTGGGCTGGAAAGTTACTCGAAGTGTTCTGTTGCTCTCTGGACTGGCATGTCCAGTCGTGCAGCACCCATGGGAGAGGCGCTGCACTATTTAGTGTGGCGCCTAGGCCTTGGGCGCTGCACACCTGGACATGCCAGTCTAGAGAGCAACAGAGCAGTTCCCGTAGCTTTTGCACCCCAAAAATTGCTAAGTCAGAGTGCAGTGCCTACGGGCAAGGCACCACACTAGACAGTGCAGCGCCCGACAGCTGGGCGCTGCACTGTCTAGTGTGGTGCCATGCCAGTCCAGAGAGAAACAGAGCACTTCTCCAGCAGTGCAGCGCCCATGGGCGAGGCGCCACACTTATAATGTGTAGCGCCTAGCCCTTAGGCGCTGCACATTTGGATATCTATTAGGCTGCGCCCACCCCCCTCCCACCCATCCCCACCCCACACACCGCACCCCCCACACAAACCTGAAGCTCAGTGCCTCCCCTCTGCCCTCCTCTCTCCCCCTCTCAAATCCTTCTCAGATCCGGAGATATTGTCCGTGGATATCGAAGCCAACCCCTCCCTTAAGGTAATCTCATCCGATCCCCTCATTTTCATCAATAGGAATTGTCACATTTGATCAAATCTTGCTACTTTGGGGAAACCCTACTTTTGGCTTGGATTTGGAAATGTGTGTTGAATCATGTTATGTTTCTTTGCTAATTAGGTATGGTTAGGCTTCAAACTATGGTAGGGTTAGGGTTATGTGTGTTTGATTTTGGTGTTAGGGTTATGGTTATTGTTAAGTGGGGGTTAGGGTTAACCAAGAATTCTCAGTTTTGTAGGCATGGCTTCATCCGGTTCCATGACGAGGCCACTGTGTGCTAACCAAGAAGACATGCCGAACAAGTGGGAGGACGCATCTTTGGACAAGGTGAAGGAGAAAGATGTCAACATCCCGCCATGTTGGTGTGGAGATGTTTGCAAGGTGAAGGTGTCCACCGACCGAAAGAAATCATGGACGGAAGGGCGGAGATATTTTGTATGCCCGAACTATGCTTATGATCGTGCACTTCCAACTAACGCCTATGACCAACCATCGGTAAGCTCAAGAAGTAAAATGTTACTCTCAAATGTGTGTCAACACTAACAAAAAATTTGTATGCAGTCACCGCCTCCTCTATGCAAGTACTTCACATGGATAGATCTTGAAGTGCCAGAAGATGTCCAAAAGGACCAATACCAAGATTGTCTTAGGCGGCAACGGTGGTTCGAAGAATCGTTTCAAAGAGGCTTGGAGGAAGAGTGTCGTCAGAAGGAGAGGATGGAGCGAAAGAAACGAGAGGAGGAGAGGGCGCGCCAAGCGAAACTTGCTCGTGAGGAGGAGAGGGCAAGAAAGCTTTCAAAGGCTTGCGAGGCGCAAGAGGAGGACTCGGCATGTGACAAGAAGGGGAAATGGCCTCTCTCTACTCAGTAGGGACTTCGCTTCGGTGCACTCATCGTCAACTATCTTCTAATGAATGTGTCGTGAACTTGTGAGGTTATGTGAGATGTTGGTGAACTTTCTTCTAGGGCAAGCTGCCATTTGTCATTTGTAATGAATGTCTCGTGAACCATGTGTTTGTTCTTAAGTTATGAACTCATCGGCATAAAATTTGTGTTTGTTCAAATTGTTGTGATGCTCCAGTGATTGTAAGTATTATGATGTTCCCGTGAATTGAAATTGCTGTAAACTCTGTTTTTCGAGTAAACAGCAGTGCAACGCCCAGAACATAGGCGCTGCACACTATGGTACAACACCCAAGGGAAAGGCGTCGCACAGTAAAGTGCAGCGCCAGTGGCACACTGGCTTAGCAATTTTCGTGTATGGTCAGTGTTGCAAGTCTTCTATGGTTCTCTGGATAGCCATGCCCAGTTGTGCAGCACCTAGGGGACGGGCGCTGCACTGTATAGTGCAGCGCCTCAGCGTTGGGCGCTGCACACTACAGTGCAGCGCCTCACTGTTGGGCGCTGCAGTGCTGTTAACTGCTAAACTGCAGAAACAGATGCCATTTTAGCTACAAACTGAACTCACAAGTACATCACATAATTTGGCTGCAAACTGAACTCAAAAAGAGAACTAATAATTTGAACATCACATAATTTAGGACAATTCACCATCACTACAAGTGTTGGAAATATGCCCTAGAGGCAATAATAAAAGGATTATTATTATATTTCCTTGTTCATGATAATTGTCTTTTATTCATGCTATAATTGTGTTATCCGGAAATCGTAATACATGTGTGAATACATAGACACCAACATGTCCCTAGTAAGCCTCTAGTTGACTAGCTCGTTGATCAATAGATAGTCATGGTTTCCTGACTATGGACATTGGATGTCATTGATAACGAGATCACATCATTAGGAGAATGATGTGATGGACAAGACCCAATCCTAAACTTAGCACAAGATCATATAGTTCGTTTGCTAGAGTTTTTCCAATGTCAAGTATCTTTTCCTTAGACCATGAGATCGTGTAACTCCCGGATGCCGTAGGAGTGCTTTGGGTGTACCAAACGTCACAACGTAACTGGGTGACTATAAAGGTATACTACGGGTATCTCCAAAAGTGTCTGTTGGGTTGACACGGATCAAGACTGAGATTTGTCACTCCGTATAACGGAGAGGTATCTCTGGGCCCACTCGGTAATGCATCATCATAATGAGCTCAAAGTGACCAAGTGTCTGGTCACGGGATCATGCATTACGGTACGAGTAAAGTGACTTGCCGGTAACGAGATTGAACGAGGTATTGGGATACCGACGATCGAATCTCGGGCAAGTAACGTACCGATTGACAAAGGGAATTGTATACGGGGTTGCGTGAATCCTCGACATCGTGGTTCATCCGATGAGATCATCGAGGAGCATGTGGGAGCTAACATGGGTATCCAGATCCCGCTGTTGGTTATTGACCAGAGAGCTATCTCGGTCATATCTACATGTCTCCCGAACCCGTAGGGTCTACACACTTAAGGTTCGGTGACGCTAGGGTTGTAGAGATATGAATATGCAGTAACCCGAAAGTTGTTCGGAGTCCCGGATGAGATCCCGGACGTCATGAGGAGTTCCGGAATGGTCCGGAGGTGAAGAATTATATATATGAAGTGCAGTTTCGTCCATCGGGAGAGTTTCGGGGGTCAGCGGTATTGTACCGGTACCACCGGAAGGGTCCCGGGGGTCCACCGGGTGGGGCCACCCATCCCGGAGGGCCCCATGGGCTGAAGTGAGGAGGGGAACCAGCCCATAGTGGGCTGGTGCGCCCCCTTGGCCCACCCCCTGCGCCTAGGGTTGGAAACCCTAGGGTGGGGGGCGCCCCCCCACTTGCCTTGGGGGCTACTCCACCCTTGGCCGCCGCCCCCCTAGGAGATGCCATCTCCTAGGGCCGGCGCCCCCCTAGGGGAGCCTATATAAAGGGGGGGAGGGAGGGGTAGCCGCACCCTTGAGTCTTGGCGCCTCCCTCTCCCCTGCTACACCTCTCCCTCTCGTAGTAGAACGGCGAAGCCCTGCTGCGGTGACCCCTGCATCCACCACCACGCCGTCGTGCTGCTGGATCTTCATCAACCTCTCCTCCCCCTTGCTGGATCAAGAAGGAGGAGACGCCACGCTGACCGTACGTGTGTTGAACGCGGAGGTGCCGTCCGTTCGGCGCTAGGATCTCCGGTGATTTGGATCACGTCGAGTACGACTTCCTCATCCCCGTTCTTTGAACGCTTCCGCGCGTGATCTACAAAGGTATGTAGATGCAATCCGATCACTCGTTGCTAGATGAACTCATAGATGGATCTTGGTGAAACCGTAGGAAATTTTTTGTTTTCTGCAACGTTCCCCAACAGTGGCATCATGAGCTAGGTCTATGCGTAGTTCTCTTTGCACGAGTAGAACACAATTTGTTGTGGGCGTAGATGTTGTCAACTTTCTTGCCGCTACTAGTCTTATCTTGCTTCAACAGTATTGTGGGATGAAGCGGCCCGGACCAACCTTACACGTACGCTTACGTGAGACCGGTTCCACCGACTGACATGCACTAGTTGCATAAGGTGGCTGGCGGGTGTCTGTCTCTCCCACTTTAGTTGGAGAGGATTCAATGAAAAGGGTCCTTATGAAGGGTAAATAGAAGTTGACAAATCACGCTGAGAAAACATTCTTGCTAGAACCCTATTGCAGCCACGTAAAACTTGCAACAACAATTAGAGGACGTCTAACTTGTTTTTGCAGCAAGTGTTTTGTGATGTGATATGGCCAAAGTTGTGATGAATGATGAATGATATATATGTGATGTATGAGATGTTCATGCTATTGTAATAGGAATCACAACTTGCATGTCGATGAGTATGACAACCGGCAGGAGCCATAGGAGTTGTCTTTATTTTTTGTATGACCCGCGTGTCATTGAGAAACACCATGTAAATTACTTTACTTTATTGCTAAACGTGTTAGCCATAGTAGTAGAAGTAATAGTTGGCGAGCAACTTCATGGAGACACGATGACGGAGATCATGATGATGGAGATCATGGTGTCATGCCGGTGACAAGATGATCATGGAGCCCCAAGATGGAGATCAAAGGAGCTATGTGATATTGGCCATATCATGTCACTATTATTATTTGATTGCATGTGATGTTTATCATGTTTTTGCATCTTGTTTACTTAGAACGACGGTAGTAAATAAGATGATCCCTCATAATAATTTCAAGAAAGTGTTCCCCCTAACTGTGCACCGTTGCGACAATTCGTTGTTTCGAAGCACCACGTGATGATCGGGTGTTAGATTCCAAAGTTCACATACAACGGGTGTAAGACAGATTTACACATGCAAACACTTAGGTTGACTTGACGAGCCTAGCATGTACAGACATGGCCTTGGAACACAGAAGACCGAAAGGTCGAGCATGAGTCGTATAGAAGATACGATCAACATGAAAATGTTCACCGATGTTGGCTAGTCCGTCTCACATGATGATCGGACACGGCCTAGTTAACTCGGATCATGTTATACTTAGATGACTGGAGGGATGTCTATCTGAGTGGGAGTTCATTGAATAATTTGATTTTGATGAACTTAATTATCATGAACTTAGTCTAAAATCTTTACAACATGTATTGTAGATCAAATGGCCAACATTGTCCTCAACTTCAACGCGTTCCTAGAGAAAACCAAGCTGAAAGACGATGGCAGCAACTATACGGACTGGGTCCGAAACCTGAGGATCATCCTCATAGCTGCCAAGAAAGATTATGTCCTACAAGCACCGATAGGTGATGCACCTGTTCTCCCTGCAGAACAAGACGTTATGAACGCTTGGCAGACACGTACCGATGATTACTCCCTCGTTCAGTGTGGCATGCTTTACAGCTTAGAACCGGGGCTCCAAAAGCGTTTTGAGAGACACGGAGCATATGAGATGTTCGAAGAGCTGAAAATGGTTTTTCAAGCTCATGCCCGGGTCGAGAGATATGAAGTCTCCGACAAGTTCTTCAGCTGTAAGATGGAGGAAAATAGTTCTGTCAGTGAGCACATACTCACTATGTCAGGGTTACATAACCGCTTGACTCAGCTGGGAGTTAATCTCCCGGATGACGCGGTCATTGACAGAATCCTTCAGTCGCTTCCACCGAGCTACAAGAGCTTTGTGATGAACTTCAATATGCAGGGGATGGAAAAGACCATTCCTGAAGTATTTGCAATGCTGGAATCAGCAGAGGTAGAAGTCAAAAAGGAACATCAAGTGTTGATGGTGAATAAAACCACTAAGTTCAAGAAAGGCAAGGGTAAGAAAAACTTCAAGAAGGACGGCAAGGGAGTTGCCGCGCCCGGCAAGCAAGCTGCCGGGAAGAAGCCAAAGAATGGACCCAAGCCCGAGACTGAGTGCTTTTATTGCAAGGAAAGTGGTCACTGGAAGCGAAACTGCCCCAAATACTTAGCGGACAAGAAGGCCGGCAAAACGAAAGGTATATGTGATATACATGTAATTGATGTGTACCTTACCAGTACTCGTAGTAGCTCCTGGGTATTTGATACCGGTGCAGTTGCTCACATTTGTAACTCAAAGCAGGAGCTGCAGAATAAGCGAAGACTGGCGAAGGACGAGGTAACGATGCGCGTCGGGAATGGTTCCAAGGTCAATGTGATCGCCATCGGCACGCTACCTCTACATTTACCTACGGGATTAGTTTTAAACCTCAATAATTGTTATTTAGTGCCAGCTTTGAGCATGAACATTGTATCAGGATCTCGTTTAATTCGAGATGGCTACTCATTTAAATCCGAGAATAATGGTTGTTCTATTTATATGAGAGATATGTTTTATGGTCATGCCCCGCTGGTGAATGGTTTATTCTTAATGAATCTCGAGCGTAATGTTACACATATTCATAGTGGGACTACCAAAAGATGTAAGGTTGATAATGATAGTCCCACATACTTGTGGCACTGCCGCCTTGGTCACATAGGTGTCAAACGCATGAAGAAGCTCCATGCAGATGGACTTTTGGAGGCTCTTGATTACGAATCATTTGACACATGCGAACCATGCCTCATGGGTAAAATGACCAAGACTCCGTTCTCAGGAACAATGGAGCGAGCAACCAACTAATTGGAAATCATACATACTGATGTGTGCGGTCCAATGAGTGTTGAGGCTCACGGTGGTTATCGTTATGTTCTCACCCTCACTGATGACTTGAGTAGATATGGGTATGTCTACTTAATGAAACACAAGTCTGAGACCTTTGAAAGGTTCAAGGAATTTCAGAGTGAGGTTGAGAATCAACGTGACAGGAAAATCAAGTTCCTGCGATCAGATCGTGGAGGAGAATACTTGAGTCACGAATTTGGCACACACTTAAGAAAATGTGGAATAGTTTCACAACTCATGCCGCCTGGAACACCTCAGCGTAATGGTGTGTCCGAACGTCGTAATCGCACTCTATTGGATATGGTGCGATCTATGATGTCTCTTACCGATTTACCGCTATCATTTTGGGGCTATGCTTTAGAGACTGCCGCATTCACTTTAAATAGGGCTCCGTCGAAATCCGTTGAGACGACACCCTATGAATTATGGTTTGGGAAGAAACCTAAGCTGTCGTTTCTAAAAGTTTGGGGATGCGATGCTTATGTCAAGAAACTTCAACCTGAAAAGCTCGAACCCAAGTCGGAAAAATGCGTCTTCATAGGATACCCTAAAGAAACTATTGGGTATACCTTCTACCTCAGATCCGAAGGCAAGATCTTTGTTGCCAAGAATGGATCCTTTCTAGAGAAGGAGTTTCTCTCGAAAGAACTAAGTGGGAGGAAAGTAGAACTTGATGAAGTATTACCTCTTGAACCGGAAAATGGCGCAACTCAAGAAAATGTTCCTGAGGTGCTTGCACCGACTAGAGAGGAAGTTAATGATGATGATCATGAAACTTCAGATCAAGTTGCTACTGAACTTCGTAGGTCCACAAGGACACATTCCGCACCAGAGTGGTACGGCAACCCTGTCTTGGAAATCATGTTGTTAGACAACGGTGAACCTTCGAACTATGAAGAAGCGATGGCGGGCCCGGATTCCGACAAATGGCTGGAAGCCATGAAATCCGAGATAGGATCCATGTATGAAAATGAAGTATGGACTTTGACTGACTTGCCCGTTGAGCGGCGAGCCAAAGAAAATAAATGTATCTTTAAGAAGAAGACATACGCGGATGGTAATGTGACCATCTATAAAGCTCGGCTTGTCGCTAAGGGTTATCGACAAGTTCAAGGGGTTGACTACGATGAGACTTTCTCACCGGTAGCGAAGCTGAAGTCCATCCGAATCATGTTAGCAATTGCCGCATTCTATGATTATGAGATATGGAAAATGGACATCAAAACGGCATTCCTTAATGGTTTCCTTAAGGAAGAATTGTATATGATGCAGCCGGAAGGTTTTGTCGATCCTAAGAATGCTGACAAGGTGTGCAAGCTCCAACGCTCGATTTATGGGCTGGTGCAAGCATCTCGGAGTTGGAACATTCGCTTTGATGAGATGATCAAAGCGTTTGGGTTTATGCAGACTTATGGAGAAGCCTGCGTTTACAAGAAAGTGAGTGGGAGCTCTGTAGCATTTCTCATATTATATGTAGATGACATTCTTTTGATGGGAAATGATATAGAGCTTTTGGACAACATTAAGGCCTACTTGAATAAGAGTTTTTCAATGAAGGACCTTGGAGAAGCTGCTTATATATTAGGCATCAAGATATATAGAGATAGATCAAGACGCCTCATAGGTCTTTCACAAAGCACATACCTTGATAAGATATTGAAGAAGTTCAATATGGATCAGTCTATGAAGGGGTTCTTGCCTGTGTTGCAAGGTGTGAGATTGAGCTCAGCTCAATGTCCGACCACGGCAGAAGATATAGAAGAGATGAGTGTCATCCCCTATGCCTCAGCCATAGGTTCTATTATGTATGCCATGCTGTGTACCAGACCTGATGTAAACCTTGCCGTAAGTTTGGTAGGTAGGTACCAAAGTAATCCCGACAAGGAACACTGGACAGCGGTCAAGAATATCTTGAAGTACCTGAAAAGGACTAAGGAAATGTTTCTCGTTTATGGAGGTGACGAAGAGCTCGTCGTAAAGGGTTACGTCGATGCTAGCTTCGACACAGATCTGGATGACTCTAAGTCACAAACCGGATACGTATATATTTTGAATGGTGGGGCAGTAAGCTGGTGCAGTTGCAAGCAGAGCGTCGTGGCGGGATCTACATGTGAAGCGGAGTACATGGCAGCCTCAGAGGCAGCGCATGAAGCAATTTGGGTGAAGGAGTTCATCACCGACCTAGGAGTCATACCCAATGCGTCGGGGCCGATCAAACTCTTCTGTGACAACATTGGAGCTATTGCACTTGCCAAGGAGCCTAGGTTTCACAAGAAGACAAGGCACATCAAGCGTCGCTTCAACTCCATTCGTGAAAATGTTCAAGATGGAGACATAGATATTTGTAAAGTACATACGGACCTAAATGTAGCAGATCCGTTGACTAAACCTCTCCCTAGAGCAAAACATGATCAACACCAGAATTCCATGGGTGTTCGATTCATCATAATGTAACTAGATTATTGACTCTAGTGCAAGTGGGAGACTGTTGGAAATATGCCCTAGAGGCAATAATAAAAGGATTATTATTATATTTCCTTGTTCATGATAATTGTCTTTTCTTCATGCTATAATTGTGTTATCCGGAAATCGTAATACATGTGTGAATACATAGACACCAACATATCCCTAGTAAGCCTCTAGTTGACTAGATCGTTGATCAATAGATAGTCATGGTTTCCTAACTAAGGACATTGGATGTCATTGATAACAAGATCACATCATTAGGAGAATGATGTGATGGACAAGACCCAATCCTAAACTTAGCACAAGATCGTATAGTTCATTTGCTAGAGTTTTTCCAATGTCAAGTATCTTTTCCTTAGACCATGAGATCGTGTAACTCCCGGATGCCGTAGGAGTGCTTTGGGTGTACCAAACGTCACAATGTAACTGGGTGACTATAAAGGTATACTACGGGTATCTTCGAAAGTGTCTGTTGGGTTGACACGGATCAAGACTGGGATTTGTCACTCCGTATAACGGAGATGTATCTCTGGGCCCACTCGGTAATGCATCATCATAATGAGCTCAAAGTGACCAAGTGTCTGGTCACGGGATCATGCATTACGGTACGAGTAAAGTGACTTGCCGGTAATGAGATTGAACGAGGTATTGGGATACCGACGATCGAATCTCGGGCAAGTAACGTACCGATTGACAAAGGGAATTGTATACGGGGTTGCGTGAATCCTCGACATCGTGGTTCATCCGATGAGATCATCGAGGAGCATGTGTGAGCTAACATGGGTATCCAGATCCCGCTGTTGGTTATTGACCAGAGAGCTATCTCGGTCATGTCTACATGTCTCCCGAACCCGTAGGGTCTACACACTTAAGGTTCGGTGACGCTAGGGATGTAGAGATATGAATATGCAGTAACCTGAAAGTTGTTCGGAGTCCCGGATGAGATCCCGGACGTCACGAGGAGTTCTGGAATGGTCCGGAGGTGAAGAATTATATATAGGAAGTGCAGTTTTGGCCATCGGGAGAGTTTCGGGGGTCACCGGTATTGTACCGGGACCACCGGAAGGGTCCCGGGGGTCCACCGGGTGGGGCCACCCATCTTGGAGGGCCCCATGGGCTGAAGTGAGGAGGGGAACCAGCCCATAGTGGGCTGGTGCGCCCCCTTGGCCCACCCCCTGCGCCTAGGGTTGGAAACCCTAGGGAGGGGGGGCGCCCCCCCACTTGCCTTGGGGGCTACTCCACCCTTGGCCGCCGCCCCCCTAGGAGATCCCATATCCTAGGGCCCCCCTAGGGGAGCCTATATAAAGGGGGGGGGGAGGGAGGGGCAGCCGCACCCTTGAGTCTTGGTGCCTCCCTCTCCCCTGCTACACCTCTCCCTCTCATAGTAGAACGGCGAAGCACTGCTGCGGTGACCCCTGCATCCACCACCACGCCGTCGTGCTGCTGGATCTTCATCAACCTCTCCTCCCCCCTTGCTGGATCAAGAAGGAGGAGACGTCACACTGACCGTACCTGTGTTGAACGCGGAGGTGCCGTCCGTTCGGCGCTAGGATCTCCGGTGATTTGGATCACGTCGAGTACGACTTCCTCATCCCCGTTCTTTGAACGCTTCCGCGCGTGATCTACAAAGGTATGTAGATGCAATCCGATCACTAGTTGCTAGATGAACTCATAGATGGATCTTGGTGAAACCGTAGGAAAATTTTGTTTTCTGCAATGTTCCCCAACAACAAGTTCGCAAACACAAGTACCACACTAGTAAAAGTTCACCAACATATGACATAACCTCACAAGTTCATCAACCTAATGAAACGGCTACATGAGCACTTCCATAGTAAAAAACACAAGCACTAATGCTTTCCGCGCGTGTTCCTGGTGCCACGCCTGCAGGCAATCTTCTTCTTCTTGTTAGGACGAGCCTCCTCTTCCTCCACTTCCTCCTCCGCCTCATCATCCAAGCTAGCCATCCGCGAGGTCCCTATGACCACCTTTGGGTTGCCTCTGTTGTCAAAGTCAGTGGGCGTGTACCTGCGTATGGGCTGCCTAGGCTTCAACATATATGCGGACCGAACTTGAGCGCCCACCAAAGTCATGTCATCATCAAGCTCATCGCCCTATCACACAACCAAACAATATGGTGAAGACCGGCGTCGTAATCAAGTGAGAATCACATCTAAAGGATTAGTCATACCTCTTGGGTGACCGCATCCTCATCATCCAGATAAGCATATGAGGAACTCAAATCAGCCCCCTGATGGTTAGATAAGGGGTCTGATGGTGTACCAGACCTAGAGGCAGATGGTTCATCAAATTCAGGATCACGACAACCGAGAAGATTCGATAACTGCCTTAACTTCTTGGCCTGATGCTGTAACATGAACAAGTATATAGGATATCAAACTCTGCAACATATGTAACATGGACACCTAAATGCGATATGTACCTTCAGAAATGCTCGTAGTGAACCATCATCACTGCTTTCTCCAACCGGTGTCTTCTCCAGAATAGACTGGCTTTCATCAGCTGCTTTCTTGATCTCGTTGCGCTGCGGATGAGAACGAATGAACACGTTAGCCATTCAAACATGTGTAATACGGCCAACGGGAAAGTAAAGAAGGGAACACTTTACCACATAGTTAATCACCGGAACAGCAGGGACTCCTTGCCCTTCCCTGACATCTCTGTTGTACTTCCCCTTTGATAGATCCTCAAAGTTTACGGGTTCTTCAAGAATATCCTCATTGTATGCCGGCGGGCATATCTCAACTCGAGTATTTTCAAGAAGCCATTGTATGTAGTTATCAAAAGCAAGTGATTTATGCTCACGAAGCTAGGCGTATGCACTGCTACGAGCTTGCTCCACACAAAGATGGAAGCGGGTAACATACGAATCATGATGCTTGTCCCAGTCCTTTATCTTCCGCCGCCTTCTCCTATCCAACCTGCATGGTACAAAACCAAATATTAGCAAAATCAAGAAGGAGTGACGATGCTTAGTCAATACGGTTCATGCTCTCTTACCTATGAAGTGCTTTGTCCGTATCCACCCATTCCGGCGGGTGAGGCTGGAGCAGACCAAACTAACGAAACACGCGATGTGGCAAATGAAACTCAACCGCCCAGTTGCATATCAGTGGGCACCACATAAGCCAGAGATCCCTATGCCGCAAGCACATTGGGTTGATGGAAAACTCCTCGGTGTACCCAAGTCTGTCATCGTCGCCATATGGCTGCCATACCACCTATAAAATAGGGCAACAATGCAAAATTGATGACTATTTTTCAGGCAAGCATGAGAAATGACTGAAGTAATGACCTCGTTACCTGCTCAGGCGTAATCGTGTCCAACTCGGCAATGTACTTTTTGTACATGAGATTGACATCGTTCATCATCTCGGATACCACATCCCACTTGTAAGCCCAAGTGGGGCGCCGTAATTCGCCATCTTCATCCCAATGATTAAACTTGACGCTCTTCGGGCGTCCAACAGGCAGACGCTCCCAGCTCCATACAGAAAGCAGAAGCATATTACCACCAATGCCTGCACTACCTGTGATCCTGCAACACGCATCATCTAGCTGCATATGAAAGAAAACAATGTTAACTTGATAGCAAGGTTGCATTGCTAATGAAGAAATGACTTGATAGCAAAACAAACCAACTACCTGTCAGTACAAGTAGGCAAGAGTCGTTGAACCCTAGCTCCACCCGCTCCCGAAGACGGTCAACGCCTTCAGCCACATCCATGGAGCATTCTTGCCTGTGGAGTTAGGAAACAAAGTCCTCGAGACAACGTACCACATATAGAAACGAGCATGTGTCTGGATCACATCATCAGTGGCATCCGCAGGGCAAGTGGCAAAGTGTTCTTGAATCCACATGAAAGCAGCTCCGGCTGCTTTCCTTTCCTTTCCTTCTTCTTATTCATCATCATCATCATCATCATCATCATCATCTTCTTCTTCTTCATCTTCATCATCATCATCTTCTTCTTCTTCTTCTTCTTCATCTTCATCATCATCATCATCATCATCATCATCATCTTCTTCTTCTTCTTCTTCTTCTTCTTCTTCTTCTTCTTCTTCTTCTTCTTCTTCTTCTTCTTCTTCTTCTTCTTCTACTCTACATCAGCCTCAGCCTTGGTAGGAGCCATACCGATAAGAGCAATCATCTGCTCACACCACCCATCAGAATCGGTGCTCATACATAGAGGCCTCCCGTCGATAGGAAGCCCGGTGATCAAGGCGACATCCTCAAGCGTCACAGTCATCTCCCCAGTCCGAAGATGGAAAATGTGCGTCTCCGGCCTCCACCGATCAGCAAGAGAGGTCACCAGTGGAGCGCTGAGGTTCGGCGTGGACCGGCTGACCAACTGAATCCACGGGAGGAGTCCTGCCTGCTGGATGTAGGGTATGTACCGCTCATCGTAGGGCATGGCAGGACCAGAGATCCCGTGATACTGAATCTTCAGAGGTTCAAGCTTCTGCGAAAAACAAGTAATGACAAATCTTAGGGCATGTCAATTTCAACAAAAGGAAAATTTGCGAAATATTTAGATTACGCATTATTACCATATCCTTCTCACGCATCATGAAGGCCCGGTGTTGTGTGTCGTAGACATCATCGAGAAGCCAAACCATCCTTACAAAGTTCAAACAATAAACATATAAAACTAAACATCTCATATATGTCTACAAAAATCAACATCTCATAGTTAATTATAAAAATAGGCATCCCATATATATCTAAAAAAACTAAAAAATCTAGGGTTTCACTAACAAGAATCATATATTGTGAACTAATCAACAACACTACGGCACTACCACTATGCCTACACATCCTAAATCAAGCAAATCAAGGGTTCCATCAAATCTTGGATAAATCTCTAAAATGGCACCAAATTTACGGAGGAAAAGAAAGGGAACGGAGAAGTTTACCTAGTAGGAGGGATTGGAGATCGAATCCACGGATCAAATCTTCAGATCTGAGAGGGATGTGGGGGGGGGGGGATTCGATGGGGGCGCCGCCGCTGCTCTTTGTCCAGAGAGCGGAGAGGGGGAAGAACTGCCCAGTCGGGCTGGGCCGATGTGCTTTAAGTCACTGTGCATCGCCTAAGGGCTAGGCACTGCACATTACAAGTGTGGCGCCTAGCCCTTAGGTGCTGCACAACTGTCTGTGGGGCCGCGCCTGGCCCCGGGCTGCCACGCTGGCAGGAGGTACGACGTCTAAGGCAAAGGCGCTGCACCATACGATGCGGCGCCTAGGTGTCGGGCGCCTCTCTAAAGGGTCAGCAGCGTGATTTTTTTTGAAGCCAGGTCAGATTTTGATTTGATATCGTCCTCAGGTCAAATATGTGTTTTCTGCCGTGTTCATGATAGTAGCTGTGTTCATGCTAGAATCCCCAATGGTAGTGTGCTTTGCTAGGATATGTGTTCATGGTAGGGTCTTGCTAGGATGTGTGTTCATGCAAATGGCATGTTCATATTCAAGCTAGGATCATCTTCATGTTGTTGATCATGTTGCTAACATACATGTTCAAGCTAGGGTTTGTGTTGATTGTTATATGTGCATGTAGTAGGACCATTTTAGGATGCTGCCAAATGTGCATGGCTGCACATGGGTGCTATTGGCACTTGCTGTTGCTATTTTTAGATGTTTCCATGCTTAGGATAGTGCACTGATGAGTGGGAGTTGCAGAAAAGCAGATGCCATTGATCAGTGGACTTGCCCAACAGCAAGTGCCACTGGTCAGTGGCATTTTCCCATGGGCAAGTGCCATTGATTGTTGGGCAAGTCCATTGATCAGTGCCACTGATCAGTGGCATTTTCCCAACAACAAGTGCCATTGATAAGTGGCATTTGCTCAAAGAGTTTGTGCACTGATCAGTGGCATTTGCTCCTGGGAAAATGTCTCTGATCAGTGCCATTTTGCAAAGAGTCTGTGCACTAATACTTATCTTACTTGACAAGATATTGAAGACTAACTGGGATGTGGTGGGTGGAGGAGCTCAGGTGGTGGCCGGAGCTGAGGGCGATGAGGATTTCATCCCCACGAACAGGTGGCTCAGGACGGTTGACCTGCCTGGCAGGATCTCCTTCATGAGCCTGCCTCGTTCAAGGGGACGATCTCTGAGGCAGGGCCACGAGGAGGGGGCCCAGGAGCCGCTGTGCTACTACCAGCAGATCAAGGACAATGAGGACCTCGCCATGCTCGTCGTCCCTCGCAAGTTCGTGGAGGTGATGAACACCTGGCTGGTCATCAAGCGGCTCCCGTGCATGGTCAGGCTGTCGGTGAACAAGCGGTGCGTGTTCTGGGTGCAGGTCCAGAACTTCGAGGGGCACTTGGTGCTTGGCCAGGGCTGGAACTACTTCTGCCGCCGCCCAGATCGTCCCCGGTCATCTGCAGGTTTCTTTGCAGCAGGCACAACTGCGTTGGTGAGACCGAGCATGCTATGTAGTTAAGTTAAGTAAGGTGTTAGTGTTGAGCTTTTATGGTGTGTGACTAGACTTTTGGTACTTGTGCTGGGAACTTGTTAATATTTTGGCCAGGAGCAGCACCCTGGCGTGGAGCAGGGAAGGAGGATGCCCCTGCTGTTAATCTAGACTTATGCTCCTTGCTTGTTGTGTTTGATTTCATTTGGTTGCTTGCTTTGTTTGATCTTATTGTTGTACTGATCATATGGTGGTAAGGCCACCACATTTGAATGGGGTGAGCAGAACACAAACGCTGTTTGCAACCAAACAACTGAAGTTTGCATTTGCTCACACCCTAAGCACAAAAACGGTAACCAAACAGCGGGGGGGGGGGGGGGGGGGTAAGTGCCCCTCCATGCGATGCAGGCAACCAAACAGGTTATATCTGCTGCATATGAGGCTACATTTCAAGAACCGGGCTGGCTGGAGATGGACATGTAATGCAACTACTGTTGCAAACTGCAACCAGACACGCCCTGTGTGTTTTGAAATTTGTTCAACATATATTACAAAAATGTTCATTGTATTAAAAAGTTGTTCAACGTATATTACAATATGTTTAATGCGTATTCGAAAATTGTTCAATGTATATAATCACATTTTTTTCAACAATGTTCATCGTATAAAAAAATTCATCGTGTATTATTACAATGTTCATTGTATATTAAGAAAATTTCTGTCGGTATTAAGAAAATGTTCAATGTGTAATTTTAAAATAAAAACCAACCAAAAAGTCCGATATAGTAAACTGGATGCTACAGTAGGCAAAATTTCGTGTTTTGTCCCTTTTCTGAAAGTTGATCGAGATCTGACCCTAGTTTGTAATTTTTTTGAGATCTGACCCTTTTGCTACCGCCGGGGTCTTTGACGGTAGGGTTACACTGCCTACCACCATGGTCTATGGAGATAGGATTTAACTGCGTTATCACATTGTTATAACGCTAAAAATACCCTACCTCCAAGATCTTGGGTGGTAGGCCGTTATACCCTACCGCCAGGCTGCTTGGCGGTAGGGTATGCACTACCTTTGTGTTTGAGGCAACGAAGTAAACGCGTAGCTCTGCACAGGTAGCATGTATGTCTTGTCCATTATTCAAAGACATGTTAGTCAGTGTCTATGCTTTGCTAGAGTGCAATACACTACTACTAGCTGTAGGTTTTACTAGTTTTTACTGTCTCTGAAAAGGCTGCTGCGAGCCGAGACATACTCCCTCCGTTCCAGATTCTAGTGCGTATAGTTTTTTGGCTTCGATTCCGATATGTAGTGCGCATAAGCGCTGTGAAGCTGCTTTGGACGAAATAACCCTCAACTGGTTCACGGCAGTGCAGCAGCAGGTACCCACGTGCGTGACAGACCAAGCAGGGGGAGGGGTAATTCTTGTCCAAACAAAGACGCCAGCTCATACATTGGTATAAGTGCCCCAGCCAAAGGCGCACTATAAAGAGGAATGGAGGGAGTACGAGCTATTGTCAGGCGTAGACGCGTAGTACTCCCCTGCCCCTAGGCACGTACTATACCTAGCTCACAGCAAGCCAGGCTGATGCATGCATGCTTTGATCGATTGACATAGATTATACACGTACAGTGTCAGTGAGGGGCTTTGTTCATCTTTGTTTATTTGGACCAGAGCATGCTGCATGTGACATATCCATGCTCTGGCATTTTCTCGCCCAAAAAGTTGAGCAGGCCTACCGCCAAAGCACATGGCGGTAGGGATACACTTCTACCGTCAAACGTCCTGGCGGTAGCATTTTTTTCCATGTTAAATGGACGTGATGGCACAGTTAAGTTCTACCGTCATTGATTTTGGCGGTAGATTATGTGACCCTACCGCCAGAGACCGCGGCGGTAGGAAAAATGGTCAGATCCTGAAATATTTTCGAATCGGGATCAGATCCTGCTAAAGTTTAAGAAAAAGGTCAAAACACCAAATTTAACCTACTATAGTATGGGCCGTTACAGTAAACCCGACGCGACAGTAAAACCAACTAAAAATGGAGAGAAAATAAAATAAAATATCGCTCGCAGGGAGGATGGGCTGGCTAAGCACGTGCCCCGTCCGAAGTTCCCTCCTTTTGACACACGCGGGCGTCACACAGCTGGTCTCGTCTCAGACGACATGAAACAAAGCACAACCCTCGGGCGGGCACATATGTGTGTACAGGTTCCCCAACAGAGAGGAGAAACATTGGTCAAAATTATGAAGTATAGTTTCAGCCAAAAGTTTGCCTCTTTCTTTTGCCTTTTTTAGCTGTATGTTTGTATGTTTCTTTGCGAAAAATTCTCTTCCTTCAGGGGATGTTCTACATTAGAGGAATATGACCTCAACAAGTAGTTGTGCAGTTTGCGGGGAAGATGAGTCATGGCGTCACTCCCTGCTATAGTGTACACCATGCCATGTTGTAGACGGAAACAAAAAATTGTCTACTAAATATTGAGTTGAAGTTGCAGAGCTTGAAGACTCATGAAGTCACCACGGGCACCTCGGTATAGATGGGAACACCTCCTCTCACAGGAAGACAATCCGCATTAATGAGACACCAAGACATCAAACTTGAGGCCTGATCTTTGGTGCAGCTGGGGTACCACTTGTTGGAGTCAATTCCAGCGAATCTCGGGTAAGGGGTCCCGAGCTCTAGCTTAAGTACAATGGTAGCAAGAGATGCAAGGTTTTTACCCAGGTTCAGGCTCTCTCTAAGAGATAATACCCTACGTCATGCTTTTGTTGTAGTGATTGAGATGAAGTACAAAGTACATGTGTTTCTACCACGAGATTTTCTGTGTCCTTACGCGTCCTACCCCCTAGCTTATATAGGCACCAGGGGGTCTGGGGTTACATATATGTCCGCTACATATTTGGTAGATCACGGTGTAGACGACTTCTGAACTTGGAGTGCGCGCGCCAAGCCTTCGGGAATCCTCCTTGTGTACGCCGTGGGTCATTGGGTGCGGCCTATTAGTGAATCGCCAGGGAGCTCCTTGGCCCGACACACTGGTCGGGAGACGACGTGATGAGTACCCCCTAGTCAGGGACACCATTAGTAGTCCCTGAACCGGTCTTCAAGTCAGGGACGCTCCTCGGTTCTTCTGAACCACTCCTGGTTTTTAGTCGTCGGTCTTAAAACTAGTTCAAAAAGTTCCCGTTTTGATCTCGAGGATCACCGAGGTGTATCCGAAGAGTGCACACGTCGGGCATCCAAGGACCTCCTTATGGGTTCCCTTAGCCTTTGTCACATGCTTTATTATTTTCACACCTCATCCCGAGTGATATTTTTCCCGCACGGCGGTGCCTTAGCCTTGAAGTGTTCCTGCGCTAAAGCTGTGCTAATGGTGTAGTCATGCTTTGATAACTCTGATCGATTCTGTCCTTCGTTGTGCTATCACATCAGATGTTATCATAATGTTTGAGTGTGGCTCACGGCCCCACCACATGTTCGGTTAACAAAAATGATCGTGCCCCTATACACATTGTCTCCTCGATTCATGCGCATAATTAGCTCACGATGCTTGGGGAACATGCGAACTAATTGCCACGCGGCCCCTCTGTTCTGCCGTCGCTCCATATGGGAACTTTGAATGGTCTTGACTGCTTGATCCAGCTCGGCCCTTGGACGCTTCCTCGGTATCTTGGAACTCGGCCACGAAGATCGCGGTCTGCTCTTCTGTTTGGAGAGAGCGTTTCGTGTTACCATTTACTATTATCACGTCATGCGGCCCTGCCATCTTTAGCTTTAGATAAGCATAGTGCAGGATGACATGGAAACGAGTGGAAGCCATTCTCTCGAGGAGTGCATGATATCCACTCTTGAAAGGGACGATGTCGAAGGTTACTCGCCGCTTTAAAAAAATGGGTGTGCCAAAGACTACATACAGGGTTATCCTTCCCGAGCACCGTGCTTTAATCCCTGGTATAATACCCTTGAAGGTGGTATTATTGGGCTAGATCCTTGTTGGGTCTATATGTATCTTCTTGACTGTATTTGCATATATGAGGTTGAGGTTGTTTCCACCATCCATGAGTACTCGTGTCAGACAAAAGCTGTCAACTATGGGGTCAAGGGCTAGCGCTGTTGGGCTGCCATGATGGATGCTAGTCGGGTGGTTTCGTCGGTCAAAGATGATCGGGATTTTTGACCATGGATTATATTTTGACGCGGCAGGCTCCACGGCGTATACATCATGGAGCGCGCTCTGCTTTCTGGTGACGTGTGTGATATATATCATGTTTATGTCCTTGACCTCGAGAGGAAACTACTTCTGGCCTGCATTGCTCAGCCCTGGCTGGTCTGTATCCTCATTACGAGGTTGACCTTTGCCTTGGTTATCGGCCGCAATCTTTCCGGCCTACTTGATGACCCAAAAATTCCGGTTGGCATGCGTGGCCGGCTGCTACTTGTGAGCTGCATTGGGATTTCCGCAAAGAGGAGAGGACGAAGAAGTACAGTAGAGATAAGTATTTCCCTCAGTTAAGAACCAAGGTTATCAATCCAGTAGGAGAACCACGCAGAACCTCTTTAGCAGCACCTACACACACAAAAACAAATACTTGCACCCAACCCAAACAAGGGGGTTGTTAATCCCCTCGGCGGTTAATTGCAAGGATCAAATCTCACAGTGATAGATAGATAAAATAAAACACAAAATAAAATAATGATAAATAAATTGCAGCAAGGTATTTTTGGATTTTATATATGATAAAAGTAGACACGGGGGCCATAGTTTTAACTAGAGGCTTCTCTCTTGAACAAAAGCATACGGTGGGTAAACACATTACTATTGGGCAATTGATAGAAAAGCCCATAGTTATGATGATATTCAAGGCAATGATCATGTATATAGGCATCACGTCCGAGACAAGTAGACTAACTCGTGACTACATCTACTACTATTACTCCACCCATTGACCGCTATCCAGCATGCATCTAGGGTATTAAGTCAATAAAAACAGAATAACACCTTAAGCAAGATGACATGATGTAGACAAAGTAAACCCAATCAATATGAATAAACCCCATCTTTTTATCCTTAATGGCAATGATACAAATAAGTGTCATGTCCCTTTCCGTCACTGGGATTGAGCACCGCAAGATTGAACCCATCACAAAGCAACTCTCCCAATGCAAGATAAATCAAACAGATAGATCAGAGAGAAATACAAAGCTATAACAATCATGCATAAAAGGCTTCAGAAAAGACTCAAATATTTCTCATGAATAATCTGATCATAAACCCACAATTCATCGGATCCCAACAGACATACCACAAAAGAAAATTACATCGAATAGGTCTCCAAGAACATCAAGGAGAACATTGTATTGAAGATAAAAGAGAGAGAAGAAGCCATCTAGCTACTAGCTATGGACCCGTAGGTCTATGGTAAACTACCCACACATCATCGGAAGGGAAGCAAGGTTGATGTAGAAGCCCTCCATGATCGATTCCCCCTCCGGCAGAGTACCGGAGAAGGCCTCTAGATGGGATCTCGAAGGAACAAAGGCTTGCGGCGGCGGAAAAAGTGTTTCGGGTGGTTCTCTAATGTATTAGGAATATTTGGGAATTTATAGAAGTGGAACTAGGTCAACAGGTGCCACAAGGGGCCCACAAGCCTGGGGGCACGCCTGGCGGGCTTGCCTCTCCCTCATGACTCTTCTGGTCTTCTCCCCAAGCTTCTAGGGTTCCTTTTGGTCCAGAAAAAATATCAAAAAGTTTCGTAGCATTTGGACTCTGTTTCGTACTGATTTCCTGAAAAGCCAAAAACAAGAAAAAATAGCAACTGGCACTGGGCACTAGGTTAATAGGTTAGTCCCAAAAATGATATATAATTGCATATAAAACATCCAATATTGATATTATAATATCATGGAACAATAAAAAATTATAGATGCGTTGGAGACGTATCAGTATCCCTAAGCTTAATTCCTGCTCGTCCTCGAGTAGGTAAATTATAAAAATGGATTTTTTATGTGGAATGCTACCTATCATGTTCATCATGTAATTTCTCTTTTTGTGGTATGAATATTTAAGATCCGAATGGTTCAAAGCAATAGTCTATAGTTTGATATAAAGACATCAATACTTGGGCATACTAACAAACAATCATGCTTTTCAAAACAAAAATGCTAAAGAAAGTTATCCCTACAAAATCATATAGTCTTGTCATGCTCCATATTCTTAACACAAAATATTTATCATGCACTACCTCGATGACAAGCCGAGCAATTGGTCCATACTTTCTAACGCGCTTCAACTTTTTCAACCCCACGCAATACATGAGCGTAAGCCACGGATATAACACTGTGTGTGGAATAGAATACGGTGGTAGAGGTTAATATGGAGAAGATAAAATGGAAGAAAGTCACACATTGACGAGGATAATCCATGGGCTATGGAGATGCCCATCAATTAATGTCAATGCAAGGAGTAGGGATTGCCATGCAACGGATGCACTAAGAGCTATAAGTGTATGAAAGCTCAAAATAAAAACTAAGTGGGTGTGCATCCAACTCGCTTGCTCATGAAGACCTCGGGCATTTGAGGAAGCCCATCATCGGAATATACAAGTCAAGTTCTATAACGAAAATTTTCCACTAGTATATGAAAGTGAAAGCATAGGAGACTCGCTATATGAAAAAACATATACTTTGAAGCACAAGTGTGGAAAAGGATAGTAACATTGCCCCTTCTCTCCTTTTCTCTCATTTTTTGGTGGGCTCTTTTTGGCCTCTTTTTTTATTTTCTCACTGGACAATGCTCGAATAATGAATAATGATAATCATCACACTTCTATTTACTTACAACTCGATACTTGAACAAATATATGACTCTATATGAATGCCTCTGGCAGTGTACCAGGATGTGCAATTATCTAGTGTAACATGTATAAAAAATGATGAATGGTGGCTGAGCCACCAATACTATGTCAGCTATATGATCATGCAAAGCAATATGACAATGATGATGTGTGTCATAAAAACAAAATGGTGGAAGTTGCATGGTAACATATCTCGGAATGGCTATAGAAATGACATAATAGGTAGGTATGGTGGCTGTTTTGAGAAAGATATAATGAGACTTATGTGTGATAGAGCGTATCATACCATGGGGTTTGTATGCACCGGCGAAGTTTGCACCAACTATCGAGGTGACAAAGGGCAATGCACGGTACCAAAAAGGCTAGAAAATTGCAAAAAGGTGAGAGTGCGTATAATCCATGGACTCATATTAGTCATAAAGAAATCGTATACGTATTGCGGAAGTTTATTAGCCCTCGAAGCAAAGTACTACTACGCATGCCCTTAGGGGGATAGATTGGTAGGAAAAGACCATCGCTCGTCCCCAGCCGCCACTCATAAGAAAGACAATCAATAATAAATCATGCTCCAACTTCTTAGCATAACTAGAGACCGTACGTGCATGCTTCGGGAATCACAAACCTTAACACCAATATTCTTACTAAACCACAATCATTCACTAGTACCTCCCACATATTACCATCTTAATATCGCAAAACTATTGCAAGGAATCAAACTTATCATATTCAGTGATCTACATGAAAGTTTTTATTATATCCTTCTTGAATACCTGTCATATTAGGACCAATTTCATAACTCGTGCATAATGCCACTACTATTTATCAAAATCTAAAAATGATATAATCGAAGCATGAGTGTGCAACTATTTCTTTAAAATATAACCACTGTCGTGCTCTAGAAAATATAAGTGAAGCACTAGAGCAACTGCCTAGCTCAAAAGATATAAGTGAAGCACAAAGAGTATTCTAACAAATCGCGAATGAGTGTGTGTCCCTCTCAAAAGGTGTGTCTAGCAAAGATGAATGTGGCAAACTAAAAAACAAAGGAAGCAAGGACTCGTATAATACTCGACGCTCCAAGCAAAACTCATATCATGTGATGAATAAAAATATAGCTCCAAGTAATTTACCGATGGTTGGTAGACAAAAAAGGGGACGCCTTACGGGGAATCCCCAAGCTTAGATGCTTGGGTATCCTTGAATATTACCTTGGGGTGCCTAGGGCATCCCCAAGCTTAGGCTCTTGCCACTCTCAATTCCTTCATCCATCGCGATCCCACTTAAAACTTAACTTAAGCACACAAAACTCAACGGAAACTTACGCGAGATTCGTTAGTATAACAACCAAATCACAAACTTTAGGTACTGTTATGAACCCATTCATATTTTATAATTACATAATACCTACTGAACTTCTCCATGACTTATACCCCTCGGTACAATCCATAGATTCATCAAAACAAGCAAACTATGCAACGAAAATGTGTCTAAAATAGAACAATCTGTAGTAATCAGAATAATGACCATACTTCTAGAGCTTTAAAAATTATAAAAAATAGTGGAAACGTGGACAATTTGTATATCAATCATGTGAAAAAAATTCAGATAAAAACAAGTTCCAGTGGTTTTTAGAGTTTTCTGGACCGAGCGCAAAAGTTTATGTTGTTTCACAGAATCGAATCAACTATCAACCAAATCATCCCAAAGGCTTTACTTGGCACAAACTCTAATTAATCAAAAAAACACAACCATAACAGTAGCATAATTGTGTGCACACTCAAAACAGAAAATAAACAAGAAAAAATAAAGATAGCTATTGGGTTGCCTCCCAACAAGCGCTATAGTTTCACGCCCCTAGCTAGGCGTAATGCATAGTTTCAAGTGTTGTCATCTTTAGTTTCCAACTCCTAAATCACACATCCATACTTCCTAGGAGTCTTAGCACACATATTTTTAAGAATCGCACTCCTAGGAACAAAGTTGAGGAATTCATTCTCGTAGATGGGTTCCTTTATTAAATCAATGAAATTGGGGTGAACACTAATCATTTTAAGATCCTCACTTCCATTACTAGATGTAGCACCCTTGTTCTTAGGAACATACATAAACTTGCAATTCTTACTAGGAGGAGTCCTTCCAATAGTTTTAATGAAAGAAAACTCGGAACCCAAATTATTAATAACTTCTTCCAACTTATCAATTATGGCGGGATTTTGTTCTATCCTCTCGTTAATTACCGGTTCCTTCTCTTTTATTGTTTTCAGAGTAGTTCCTACCTTTGATCCAAATTTAGTAATATGATTATGAATCTTCTTATCCAAAGTTTCAATATGCTCTACGGTTGGCGTTTTATTTTCAATAGCTTCTAGCCTTTGCATAACATGCTCCAAAGTTAATGTTGTTTCATTAATAATAATAGGTGGGGATCCCACTAAATTTCCCATAGCATTGAAAGCATCCATAGGGTGAATACTTAAGAAATTCCCTCCGGTAATAGTGTCAAGCACAAATCTATACCAAGTAGTAACACCCACATAAAAATTGCGAAGAAGAACGATAGTAGATGGCTTAGGAGTTGATCTATTTTGAACATCACAAATCCTATACCAAGAATCTTTTAAATTCTCTCATCCCCTTTGTTTAAAATTGAGTACTTCATTTTAGGGGTACACGTAACAAGAAAAGACCTGGCCATAATGGCAAATCAAGGAAGCAAACAAGCAAAAGCAATAAAAGAGGCAAACAAAACAAAAAAAAATATTTTTGAGTTTTTTTGTAAAATAACTTTAGAAGTGGGGGAGATAAAAGCGAGAGGCAAATGGAAAAAGAAAGAAAATACAAGTAGATGATAGTTTGTGTGCACGTACTTGATAGGTTTTTGTGATGTCTCCCGGCAACGGCGCTGGAAATTCTTCCTGCTACTTGTGAGCTGCATTGGATTTCCTCGAAGAGGAGTGGATGAAGCAGTACAGTAGAGATAAGTATTTTCTTCAGTTAAGAACCAACGTTATCAATCCAGTAGGAGAACCAGGTAGAACCTATTTAGCAGCACCTACACACACAAAAGCAAATACTTGCACCCAACGCAAACAAGGGGGTTGTCAATTGATACGTCCATTTTGCATCATGTTTTATTATTGTTATTTATTGTGTTTTGGATTGTTATTTCACTTTACGATACAATTCTTATGCCTTTTATCTCTTATTTTGCAAGTTTCAAATGAAGAGGAAGATTACCGGTAGCTGGAATTCTGGACCGGAGAGGGCTAGATCAGAGATACCTATTCTGCATAATTCCAAATGACATGAAATTTATGGAGATTTATTTTGGAGTATATGAAAAATACTGGCTAAAGAATTACCAGAGGGGGACCCACCAGGCAGCCACAAGCCTGGGGGGAGCGCCCCTAGACTTGTGGGGCCCCTGGTAGGCCTCTGAAGCCCATCGTCTGCTATAAGGGGCCATTTGACCTAGAAAAAATAAAGTTGAAGGTTTCGGGGTGAAGCGTCGCCGTCTCGAGGTGGAATCTGGGCAAGAGAACTTTTGCTCTTCGGCAGAGCGATTTCACCAGGGAAACTTCCCTCCGGGAGGGGGAAATCGAAGCCATCAACATCACCAACGATACTCTCATCGTGGGACCAATCTTCATCAACATCTTCACCAGCACCATCTCATCTCAAACCCTAGTTCATCTCTTGTATTCAATCTTTGTCTCAAAAACCCAGATTGGTACATGTGGGTTGCTAGTATTGTTGATTACATCTTGTAGTTGATGCTAGTTGGTTTATTTGGTGGAAGGTTATATGTTCAGATCCTTAATGGCATTCAGTAACCCTCTGATCTTAAACATGAATACGATTTGTGAGTAATTTCTTTGGTTCTTAATGACATGGGAGAAGTCCGGTTATAAGTAATCATGTGAATTTGGTATTCGTTCGATATTTTGATGATATGTATGTTGTTTCTTCCTTTAGTGGTGTCATGTGAACGTCGACTACATGACACTTCACCATAAATGGCCTAAGGGAAGGCATTGCGGAGTAGTAATTAGATGATGGGTTGCTAGAGTGATAGAAGCTTAAACCCTAATTTACGCGCTATTTCGTAAGGTGCTGATTTGGATCCATATGTTTCATGCTATGGTTAGATTTATCTTAATTCTTCGTAGTTGCGGATGCTTGCGAGAGGGGGTAATCATAAGTGGGAGGCTTTTTCAAGTAAGAACATCACCCAAGCACCGGTCCGACCACACACCAAATTATCAAGGTAGCGAACATGAATCAAATAAACATGATGAAAGTGACTAGATGACACTACTGCAGGATGCTGCTAACACGACACTACAATCAGAGACCCTTCGACGAAATTGTGTGCGATGCATTAATCGCAAACGGTGATGTAAAAAACCGTCATAAAAGATGCAAAACGTTTGCGATGGCGGATACATCAAACACGGTTCAGATTTTAGTTGCGTGTGTGATGCAGGGCATACGGTTCAGTTCAATGAACTATTTGCGATGAGGAAGAAGAACGGAAATGGGCAACCAAATGAAGGCGTGTGTGATATACGGCATACAGTTCAGTCGGATTAACTATTTGTGATGAGGCAGAACAACAGAAACGGGCAGCCAGATGAAGGTGTGTGCGATTGAGGGCATACACTTCAGATGTATGAACTGTTTGCGATTAGGCAACACAACAGAAACGGTTAGCCAGATCAATGTGTCTGCGATTGACGGCATGCAATTCACACGGATGAACTGTTTGCGATTATCCACAACAAACAAAAACAGTTAAACAGATCAACGTGTGTGTGCTAGACGGGCACACATTCTAATTAAAAGAAGCGTGCGTGATGGTAATAACGAGTGCGCACAGTTGTTGGAACAAGACATGTGCTGACATCGCCTATTGCGGTGCACCCTATGGTGCAAATGCCATGTAAGCGACTGAGAAAGCGTGCCCATGTTACGCCTTCCGGGAATAGTGCCGCACATAGAAATTATAGAACCATCAATAATTTTTGAGCCTACATCCCATCACATTCCAAATTACTACCACGCTATATTTAATTGCAAACCTGTTCACACCGATCGAAACCTAAACGGTTTCCCACTTAGGAGCGTATTAGTACTCGGTTATAAATATTACTACTCCAAGATGACTGCACATTCCTCCTCAACTCCTCATCCACAAAAACAAACAAGTCATTCATCGCCGTTCCCTTGCGTCTGCCATGGCCAGCGTGAGTTCTGGGTCGAGAGATTACTACCAGGGAGAGGCAAGCATGGAAGCGGAAGCATGAGATATGTCCCGCCTCGCCGTGAAAGCAACCGACATGTCCCGCCGCGCCGTCGATGCAGCAGACTGGTCCGGCTGCACCGTGGAAGTAGCAAAGATGTCCCGCCGCGCCTGAAATGTAGTAGAGATGTCCTCCCACACTGCGACGGCCTAGGAAAATGTCTTGCGGGCAGGCGAGGACTCTCACAGGCGCATGCGCGCTATGCTCGATGACCTGATAGGTCGGATCTCTGACTGGATGAAGCAACATGACGAGATGAATGCCTCATTTGAAAATGCTACCAGCGTCATCCGGGGACTAGGAGAGGACAAGGCGAAGCTCCGCACCGAGTGTGACCTGCTGATGGCGAAGATCGCCAGAACGACGAAGAAGCATGAGGAGACCACTGCCTTGTTGCAGAGGACCAGCGTCATTGTCAAGAAACTTATGGACGAGAATGCCATGCTCCGCATCGAGCGCCAAAGGCTGGTGTAGGAATCCGGGGATGCTCTCAAGCAACGTCTTGAGGACACGAAAAAGCTCATCACCGCTCACCGCGAAGACTAGTTCCCGCGGCCTGCAGCAACGCATCAAGAAAGTAGAGATCAGCGAGCCAGATCATTGTCTTCCTTCTTCTTTTTCCCTTGTGTATTTCGGGCGTTGCCGGATGTGGCCTTTTTAATTATCTTCCTAAATATGTAAGACAATTATTATCCACTGTCATCATGCTTATATTCATCAATCTTGCTATAAGTCGTAGTCAATGCTATATAGGTCCGTCGGATCTTACATCAAGATCCATGCAAAACTTTCTTTTTAGATTTCCTTTTCTCTCTCTTAAATATCAGTCGAGTGAGACATAGCGACACCATGAAACACGGGCTCATGCGCCATTAATGGAGACGTTGGGAGGGAAGTGGGCGGCGGATAGAGGTCAAAGGGCTCTCCTTCCGATGAGCATGCGCAGGGGTCTGATCGCACGCCTCCCGTACTCAAGTAGCTACCCTGCACGGCACCTCCTAGCCAATAAAAAAAGGACGCGTGGCGGCACGTAAATGGTAAGTAGAACACCCACGGTTTCAGTAATACTTGTGTTTCCGATTTGTAACATGACAACACTCGTTCCAAAATGACTTTGTTGATTGTTAATGTGTGCGCCTTCACAAATCGGACAAAAAATTTACCACAACATGTTGGTGCCCTGTGATGACACCATGCCAAGTTTCTTGATTTTCAGGCAAGTTTTGGATTTATGGGAATTTTAAAACCAAGTTTCTCGATGTTTCCGGCCAAGCCAAGACGCTCATATGTTTGATTCTATTCCCACTTCTTGCATGGGACCTAGAAATTTGCCCAAGTACAAATAAATGATTTTCCAACTAACTTTTGCGCACTGGAGCATGCACTTGTACTTCAAATATGACTTATGTGCATTAAATGCCCGGAAAATCAATTAATGTATAAAAATGCCAAACGAACCCGGAATAATTCTAAAATTTAGCATGAAAATCCTATTTGGTCTAAGCTGCATGTGTAAAAAAATTAAGGCGGGAGACGGCAGTGTATGTCGTTTCGCACACAGAGGTGACACGTTCCCTCTCGGAACCACGAGCCTTCTTGAGAGAAGCTCCGGTTTGCAACAAGCTTATACCAAAGCTTGTCCCAGTTCGGCCAAAAAAATTACCACAACATGTTGGTGGCATGTCATGACACCATGCCAAGTTTCATGATTTTCAGGCGTGTTTTGGATTTACAGGAATTAAAAAACCAGGTTTCTCAATATTTCCGGCCGAGCCACGCAGCCCAGATGTTTGAATTCCATTCCCATTTCTTGCATGGGACCTAGAAATTCACCCAAGGACACACCTGTGATTTTTCAACCAACTTTGGTGCACTGGAGCAGGTGCTTGTAGTTCAAATTTGAATTATGCACATTAAATGCCTAGAAATTCAATTGATGTATAAAAAAGGCCAAACGAACCCGAAATAATTCCAAAATTTAGCACGGAACTCCTATTTGGTCTAAGCTGCCCGTGTAAAAAAATTAAGGCAGGAGAAGGTAGTGTATGTCGTTTCGCACACGGAGGTGACACGTTCCCTCTCGGAACCACGAGCCTTCTTGAGAGAAGCTCAGGTTTGCAAGAAGCTTATAGCAAAGCTTGTCCCAATTCGGCCAAAAAATTTACCACATCATGTTGGTGCCATGTCATGACACCATGCAAAGTTTCATGATTTTCAGGCGTGTTTTGGATTTATAGTAATTAAAAAACCAAGTTTCTCAATATTTCCGACCGAGCCACGACGCCCAGATGTTTGAATTTCATTCCCATTTCTTTCATGGGACTAGAAATTCACCCAAGGACACACATGTGATTTTTCAACCATGCATGTGCTTGTAGTTCAAATTTGAATTATGCACATTAAATGCCGAGAAATTCAATTAATGTATAAAAAGGCCAAACGAACCCGGAATAATTCCAAATTTTAACACAACACTCATATAGTTCTATGTTGCCTCTGTAAAAAAATCAAGGGGGACGGCAGCATATATCGTTTCGCACACAAAGGTGACACGCCCCCCTCAGGAACCACGAGTCTTCTTGAGGGAATCTTCTATTTGCAAGAAGCTTATACCAAAACTTGTCCAAATGCGGCCAATTGTTTTTACCACAGCATGTTGGTGCGATGAAATGACACCATGCCAAGTTTCATGATTTTCAAGCAAGTTTTGAATTTACAAGAATTTAAAAACCAAGTTTCTCAATGTTCCCGGCCGAGCCACTACGCTCAAATGTTTGAATGTCATTCCCATTCTTGCATGGGACATATAAATACACCCAAAGACACACATGTGATTTTTCCACAAACTTTGGTGCACTGGAGCATGTGCTTGTAGTTCAAATTTGAATTATGCACATTAAATGCCTAAAAATTCAATTAATGCATAAAAATGCCAAACGAACCCGGAATAATTCCAAATTTAAACACGACACTCATGCAGTTGCATGTTCACTGTAGATAAATGTTCTAGAAATTCAAACACCATCCTTTCCCTCCGTAACACCATTTTGTCTTTTAAAACACAATGAAAAAAATCAGGTATACCACAAACAATTTACTAGCACCACTTCAGGATGCTGCTAACGCGACACTACGACCAGAGACCCTTCGATGAAACTGTGTGCGATGCAATAATCGCAAACGGTGGTGTAAAAAACCGTCAAAAAAGGTGCAAAACGTTTGCGATGGCGGAGCCATCAAACACGGTTTAGATTTTAGTTGCGTGTGCGATCCAGGGCATACGGTTTAGTCCAATGAACTGTTTGCGATGAGGCGGAACAAAAGAAACGGGCAGCCTGATGAAGGCGTGTGCAATATAGAGCATAGGTTCACTCGGATGAACTATTTTTGATTAGGCAACACAAAAGAAATGGTCAGCCAGATCAAGGTGTGTGTGATCAAGGGCATACACTTCAGAAGGATTAACTATTTGCGATTAGGCAACAGAATAGAAATGGGTCAGCCAGATCAAAGTGTCTGCGATTGATGGCATACACTTCACATGGATGAACTGCTTGTGATTAGCTACAACAAACTGAAATAGTTAGATAGATCAACGTGTGCGCGATAGACGGGCACCCACATTCTAATTAAAGGAAGTGTGCGCGATGGTAATAATGAGCGCGCACGGTTGGTGGAACAAGACGTGTGCTAACATTGCCTATTGCGGTGCACGCTATGGTGCAAACGCCACGTACGCGGCCGAGAAGGCCTACGTGCCCACGTTACGCCTTCCAGGAATAGTGTCGCACTTATAACCGACAGTAAATTTTGAGCATGGTCCCGTCACAATTTTTTTAGAAGAACAGGGAGGCCGCGTCCCGTCACATTCCAAATTGCAAACCTGTTCACATCGATAAAAACCTAAACGGTTTCCCACTTAGGAGTGTATTACTACTCGGTTATAATACTACTACTCTAAGATGACTGCACATTCCTCCTCAACTCCTCATCCACAAAAACAAACAAGTCATTCATCATCGTTCCCTTGCGTCTGCCATGGCCAGCGCGAGTTCTGGGTCAAGAGATTGCCACCAGGGAGAGGCGAGCCTGGAAGCGGAAGCACGAGAGATGTCCCGCCTCGCCGCAAAAGTAGCCAACATGTCCCGCAGCATGGAGGTGACGCGTTCCCTCTCGGAACCACGAGCCTTCTTGAGGAAAGCTCCGGTTTGCAAGAAGCTTACACCAAAGCTTGTCCCAATTCGGCCAAAAAAATTACCGCAGCATGTTGGTGCCATGTCATGACACCATGCCAAGTTTCATGATTTTCAGGCATGTTTTGGATATACAGGAATTAAAAAACCAAGTTTCTCAATCTTTCTGGCCGAGCCATGACGCCCAGATGTTTGAATTTCACTCCCATCTCTTGCATGGGACCTAGAAATTCACCCAAGGACACACATGTGATTTTTCAAACAACTTTGGTGCACTGGAGCCTGTGCTTGTAGTTCAAATTTGAATTATGCACATTAAATGCGCAGAAACTCAATTAATGTATAAAAAAGGCCAAACGAACTCGGAATAATTCCAAAATTTAGCACGATACTTCTATTTGGTGTAATCTGCCTGTGTAAAAAAATTAAGGCGGGAGAAGGCAGTGTACGTATGTCATTTCGCACAGGGAGGTGACACGTTCTCTCTCGGAACCACAAGCCTTCTTGAGGGAAGCTCCGGTTTGCAAGAAGCTTACACCAAAGCTTGTGCCAATTCGGCCAAAAAATTTACCGTAGCATGTTGGTGCCATGTCATGACACCATGCCAAGTTTCATGATTTTCAGGCGTGTTTTGGATTTATAGGAATTAAAAAACCAAGTTTATCAATCTTTCCGGCCGAGCCACAATGCCCAGATGTTTGAATTTCACTCCCATCTCTTGCATGGGACCTAGAAATTCACCCAAGGACACACATGTGATTTTTCAAACAACTTTGGTGCACTGGAGCCTGTGCTTGTAGTTCAAATTTGAATTGTGCACATTAAATGCGCAAAAACTCAATTAATGTATAAAAAAGGCCAAACAAACTCGGAATAATTCCAAAATTTAGCACGATACTTCTATTTGGTCTAATCTACCTATGTAAAAAAATTAAGGCGGGAGAAGGCAGTGTACGTATGTCGTTTCGCACAAGGAGGTGACACGTTCTCTCTCGGAACCATGAGGCTTCTTGAGGGAAGCTCCGGTTTGCAAGAAGCTTACACCAAAGCTTGTGCCAATTCGGCCAAAAAATTTACCGCAGTATGTTGGTGCCATGTCATGACACCATGCCAAGTTTCATGATTTTCAGGCGTGTTTTGGATATACAGGAATTAAAAAACCAAGTTTCTCAATCTTTTCGGCCGAGCCACGATGCCCAGATGTTTGAATTTCATTCACATTTCTTGCATGGGACCTATAAATTCACCCAAGGACACATGTGATTTTTCAACCAACTTTGGTGCACTGGAGCATGTGCTTGTAGTTTAAATTTCAACTATGCACATTAAATACCGAGAAACTCAATTAATTTATAAAAAAGGCCAAACAAACCCGGAATAATTCCAAAATTTAGCATGATGCTTCTATTTGATCTAATCTGCCAGTGTACAAAAATTAGGCGGGAGAAGGCAGTGTATGTATGTCGTTTCGCACACGGAGGTGACACATTCCCTCTCGGAACCAAGAACCTTCTTGAGGGAAGCTCCGGTTTGCAAGAAGCTTACACCAAAGCTTGTCCCTATTCGGCCAAAAAATTATTGCAGCATGTTGGTGCCATGTCATGACACCATGCCAAGTTTCATGATTTTCGGTCGTGTTTTGTATTTACAGGAATTAAAAAACCAAGTTTCTCGATCATTACGGCCGGGCCACGACACCCAGATGTTTGAATGTTATTCCCATTTCTTGCATGGGACCTATAAATTCACTCAAAGACACACATGTGATTTTCCAACAAACTTTGGTGCATTGGAGCATGTGCTTGTAGTTCAAATTTGAATTATGTACATTAAATGCCCAGAAACTCAATTAATGCATAAAAATGCCAAACGAACCCGGAATAATTCCAAATTTAAACATGACGCTCATGTACTAGTTGCATGCTCCCTGTACGTAAATGTTCTAACAATTCAAATGCCATCCTTTCCCTCCGTAACACCATTTTGTCTTTCAAAACATAATGAAAAAAAATCAGGTATACCACAAACAGTTTACTACAAAGAATCGCATGGGATGTGATATAAAATATCTTGGTGCACCGTCTTGTGCGGATTACGTAGGAAGCTTCATCGTCTACAGTCCACCACCCCCGCTTGAACCACACTTGCGTGCCAGTTTCTCGCGGCACCGAGTGAATTTTTTTTGCCACCGCGGAAATATCTATCTCCCCGCCCCCTCCCTCCAACCAAAAGCCACATTTCCACTATTCCTCCTTGCTTTCCAATTTCAAACCTTCACTGCTGCTTACTGGCAGCTCAGCCTCCTCGCCGGCGACCCTTCTTATTGCAGCACCGCCTCCTCGCCGGCTACCCTTCTTCTTGCAGCACTGCCTCCTCACTGGCGACCCTTCTTCTTGCAGCGCCGCCTCCTCGCCGGCGACCCTTCTTCTTGCTGCACGGCCTCCTCGCCGTCGACCCTTCTTCTTGCTGCGCGGCCTCGTCGATATGGTCAGGTAATCCACACCCCACCCACACCATCCTCCTCCTTTCCCGTCCCACATGCCACGACCGACGGAGCGACACCTTCCAACGAAATTGTTGCCCCCCTCCTCCAATTAAGCACCGCCCACAACCATTTTACACGCAGTATAACGTGGATCTCAGTAGCATGTGACCACACGCGCGAACGAGGTCGCTATGGCTGCCATGCGTGTCGACCGCAAGATCTTGGAGGAGCACCTCATCTTCGAGGCCACCGTCAACACCACCACATGGTTGTCTACTTTAAAATACAGTTTGTGATGTTTTCTCGAGGCCACCGCCAGTGCCTTCTAGTGATTTGTCCTTTGTAATGTTAATATGCAATCTGATGTTCAGTTAACAGTTTGGTCCTCTGAAATGTAATGTTCAGTTAACACTTTGGTCCAACAATTGCTACATTTCGTAGTACTGTTCTCAAGCATTCTTTGTTTTGTTAACTGTCTTATATTCTAGTACATGTTTCTATTCTGCAATGTCGTTCTCAGTTAACTAGTTTGGTTCATTTGGTCTGCTGTCCATTTAAATGTTTGGTTCAGTTCTGCAATTTGATTTTCATTTGCTGTGGGTACAATTTTGTATTGTTATGCATGTGACACCAATCGAATTTGGCTGTACTCAATACATATTCTACTGATAGTATGGCAACTATCAGTTAACCTGATCAAGATCTTCCTTGTGTGTGCTGCAGGGAAACAATGGGAAACACTACGGTTTACCACCGAGGTTTGTTCAAGCAGGGTCCTTTGGCTAATAGCACATTATTGTGCAGTTGCAGGAATCATTGTAATGTTTAGGTTTCTTACAATTTGGGCTTGCACATGTAGGTCCTGCTGTCAGAGGCTTAGACCCATTGTTCGACCCATTTTGCATATGGGGAAATGAGATGTCCATGAATATCAGTCAAGTCAAGAAACTCATAAAGATTGTTAGGATGAAGAAACTTGCGATGAATAACAACAAGATCTTTGTTTGCACAATGAAGAAGACATAAGTCAACTATATGATGCTACCAACTCTTTTACCTTGTTTTTACCCCTTGCGCCATTTCAAAATTTACAACAGCGATTTATGCATAGCTTTGTTTTCGGTACTTTTCAAAGTAGTTCACCAATGATTACCTCTCAAACCACTTGCATGGTCAAGAGGCGAGGAAGGTATTCATTCAACACCCACGACACAATATTGAAGTCTTGCTGAAGAGGACGAAGGTTGGGCGGGCAATCATCCATAGCCACTGGCCTAAAGTTGCAAGGACATTCAACATCACTGAAGGCTCAATATTTTCCTTCTGCTTCTGCAGTTTCCCAGATGAGATTCATCTGTTTATTTACTGTGTATGATTCTACTTTCCAAAGGTTTTTGATGCTGCATGTGAAACTTAGTGCTGTTGTGTAATGGGGTAACTGAGTGCCGAAGCTATCTGATGTAATTTGATTATGAAATCCTAGTTGCTTTTATACGGATATGAGATATCTGGCATGTTTTATAAGAAATATCAGTTTGATTAGTACATGGATTATCAATAATAGGCTAATTGCCCTGCTTATTGGGGTTTTCTATTGCAGACGGTTACTTAGACAACACCGTGGGCGATGAACTCAAACAACCCGCACGATTTCTAGAAAGTAGGCGTGTTCGATCAACTAATAATCACACACGGCTTCCGGCAGTGAACTGTTTGCGTTAGGCCACCTTGCACAAACATTTCCACACAAAGAACTGTGTGTGATATACATACCTATGGAATTTTTTTTCTAGGATTCACCGTGTGGGATATACATACCTACGGAAATGATTTTCTGGGATTCACTATGTGGGATGTACATACCTACGAAAATGATTTTCCAGGATTCACCGTGTGGGATGTACATACCTACGGAAATGATTTTCTGGGATTCACCATGTGGGATGTACATACCTACGGAAATGATTGGGTTTCGATGCCTCGCCCGATCGCAGACGGCCCCAGCCTGGGTCCTAGGAGGGCCAATCCCTGATGATTTCTGGGTCGTGTGGAAAGAACCCCGTATCGCCCACACTCACTTGGCGACGGTTCCAAATGCCACCGTGGAAAGGGGTTAAAAACCGTTTGTTTAGCACGTCACTGTACCAGTGTAGTAAGAATCGTGTAGGATGTGATATAAAATATCTTGGTGCACCGTCTTGTCTGGCTTACGCAGGAAGCTTCGTCGTCTATAGTCTACCGCCCACGCTTGAACCACACTTGGGAGCCAGTTTCTCGCGGCACCAAGAGAAACTTTTATGCCACCGCAGAAATATCTATCTCCCCCCTCCTTCCCACCAAAAGCGACATTTCCACTGTTCCTCCCTTGCTTTCCATGTTCAAACCTTCACTGCTGCTTATTGGCAGCTCAGCCTCCTTGTCGGCGACCCTTCTTCTTGCAGCACCTCCTCCTCGCCGGGGACCCTTCTTCTTGAAGCGCCGCCTCCTCGCATGCGACCCTTCTTCCTGCAGCGTCGCCTCCTCGCCGCCGGCCCTTCTTCTTGCTGCGCGGCCTCCTCGCCGCTAACCCTTCTTCTTGCAGCGCATCCTCGTTGTTATGGTTAGGTAGTCCACACCCCACCCACACCATCCTCCTCCTTCCCCGTTCCACATGCCCCGACCGACGACGCGACACCTTCCGCTGAAATCATTGGCCCCGTCCTCCAATTAAGCACCGCCCACAGCCATTTTGCACGCAGTATAATGTGGAGCTCAGTACCATCTGGCAGTGGAGAAGCAAATCGCGGCCGCACGCACGCATGAGGTCGCTATGGCTGCCATGTGTGCCGACCGCTAGATCTTGGAGGAGCACCTCGTCTTCGAGGCCACCGTCGACACCACCACGCGGTTGTCTACTTTAAAATATAGTTCGTGATGTTTTCTCGAGGCCAGCACCAGTGCCTTCTAGTGATTTATCCTCTGTAATGTTAGTATGCAATCTGATGTTCAGTTAACAATTTGGTCCGTTGAAATGTAATGTTCAGTTAACAGTTTGGTCCAACAATTGCTACATTTTGTAGTACTGTTCTCAAGCATTCTTTGTTTTGTTAACTGTCTTATCTTCTAGTACATGTTTCTATTCTGCAATGTCGTGCTCAGTTAATTGTTTTGGTTCATTTGGTCTGTTGTCCATTTAACTGTTTGGTTCAATTCTGTAATTTGATTTTCATTTGCCGTGGGTACAGTTTTGTATTGTTATGCATGTGAGAAATAAATTGAATTTGGTTGTACTCAATACATATTCTACTGATAGTATGGCAACTCTAAGTCAACATGATCAAGATCTTCCTTATATGTGTTGCAGGGAAACAATGGGAGACACTGCAGTTTACCATCGAGGTTTGCTCATGCATGGTCCTTTCACTAATAGCACATTATTGTGCAGTTGCAGGAATTGTTCTAATATTTAGGTTTCTTCACTACAAAAAAAAGACACATCCGTGACATTTTGGGCCGAACGAATTTTTTCTGTCATACATATGACACTTCTGTGACGATAATTGTGACAAAACCCGATATCATCATAGATGTGGTGGGCTCCTACATCTATGACAAAAAATCATGAGAGAAAATGGGCTTTTCGTCCTGGGCGGGCCGGAGACGCAGCTGCATGACATTCTTTGGGCCGTCCATGACGGAAAAAACCATGGTAGAATTGAGGGGGAGGAAAATTTCGGGGAGTTCCCGGTTACGGTGGGAGGTCAGGGGCCGAGCGATGCGCGTTTCTCTCGTACACGTACGCACGTGTGTGCGAGGCGTTGGCTCTAACCGAACCCGAGCGATGCGTTGGGCTCTAACTGAACCCGAGCGATTGCACTGCAGAGGCTACGCATTACTGAACCCGAGCGATCGATCGATGGCTGTTAACTGAACCCGATCGAGCGATTCCTTCGCTACTGCTGCTAACTGAAGCCGATCGATG